>NC_136972.1:11529780-11672637 GCF_032717465.1 Coenobita brevimanus | reverse complement strand
CGGATTTATTATACATATTTATAAGTACAAAAAGACGTAGATTTTACGCTTTTTTACAGACCGATTTAATGTAAGTAATGTATACAAGCGTGTGTGTATGAGAGAGAGAGAGAGAGAGAGAGAGAGAGAGAGGAAGAGAATGTGTGAGTTAGTGAGTGACATTGTCATTCACACAACACTGCATGCCTGCGCCGAATCAGGTAAACCCATTCAGCATTTTACGTATATGGAATACAAAAGTGAAGAAGTGGTGCCGGGATGTGTTATCGTTGTTGTTGTTAATGTTGTTGTTACCGCAACGAAGAGAGAAAGGAGTGAGTTGGTGCATTATTTCTTCCGCTGGACATTTTATGTTTCCTTACATAACTGAAAAATGTCATAACCACGTTCAGATGGACTTAATAATACAATGGCTTTAGCAGCTACGGTGTCTCATTGGTTGCCGCACACGTGTATCGATCTGCGTGTGCCCTGGGTGTTGGGGGCGATATCCAAGCCATGGCGAACATTTATTATGGGTACTGGTAATAGGTCCTCTCACTGGATGTGATAGCAAATATCAGTTCACACCAATGATATATGCTGGATCTGACACACGTAGACATAGCCTTTACATAGTTTCTGCGTTTACAGTGTAATTGTAGTGTGCATTGCTCTCACCAGAGATGCACATTCCTGATATGTACTTGGCCAGCATGAGGAAGAGTAAATTCTATCACTCACCCTCCAAGGAGAAGGTTACGTCTTCCCGTGGATGTCGTATAATCTAATACAAGCATTGGTAAAACTGAATTTGGCTTTCGTCAGATGATACTACTCAGTTTAGGGAGGAACTGTCATTGTCATGGTATTAAAAATTGTTTCCGTAAACCCGTGTACAGTCACCATTTGAGTGTTTTTGTTTGCTTCCACCGACTCTGCTTTTGGTTACTGCTATTCGGTTTTATACTGTTGCTTGTGTTCTCTCCTCTTGGCTTTGCTTTTGGTTACCCATCACGGTTGTGTCAAATTTGTCTGCTTTAGTTTGTTAATATTTGCTCCTCCCATTTTTTTTTCTTATTCTTTGCTACTCTTGCTTCTGCCCTTATTTTCTATTGCAGATACTCTTCCTTTGCTTTTATTAGATATTCAACTTATACCGGTGTTTTTTTAAATCTGCTGATCGTATATTTCCTTTTGTTTGCTACTTTGTTTCGTCTGTGACTTGTTTGTGTATGGTGTTCTCACCTTCCTTCTTGTCACTGTAAATTTTGATTATCTGATCCCAGTTAATTTTTCCTTTCCCGTATCTGACTCCCATTCTCTCTCCCTCTCTCTCTTTTTTTCTCTCTCTCCCTCTCTCTGAATATGTATAAAATAGATAGATATAGATAATAGACAGATAGACACACAACTGATACCTACCTTTCTATCCATGTACAGTACATGAAATGATGAAGTCTTGCTTAATGTATTTTCTTATTCTGTTTTGGACATAGGAGTGTATGACAAGGGTTTGACTTTTTTTTTTTTTTTTTGACAGTCTGATAGGTAATTATGAAAACACGTGTGGACACATAACAGTGAGGTGGAGTAAGGATTCCAGGGAATGCAATGGTGAATGAATGGATGTATGTTCTCGTATGGCCCACTTCACAGGGCATGCTGTTGACTAGTTTTCTTCACTATCACATTCCTTCCTTTTCCTTGCTTTATCCACCATACCTCACCCTACCTGCGGGTGGGAAAAGCGGCGTGATGATGATGATGATGATGATGATGATGATGATACAGCTACACGATTTTATACGGTGTAATGGTCCTAATGGAGATAACACCTGTTGTAGGCAACCTAAACTAAAAAGTAAATAAGGTAAGTAAGTAATCGTAGTGAGGAGATTTAAACAGAAGATAAAAGATTTACTTGTCCCCGTCTTTGTGGAAATTCTCGTGTTACATTTGTTTTGCTGTTTTCTTTGGTGTGTTTTTTCTGGCTCCATTATGACTACAAATTCCAGCTGTCTCACCCTTCTTACCTTTGTCTTCTTTTTCGTCTACCGGTACTTCTCAGAGTCTCTGTCTCTCTCTCTCTGTCTCTCTCTCTCTGTCTCTCTCTCTCTCTCTCTCTCTCTCTCTCTCTCTCTCTCGTTACTTGGCAGGAAGCGAACAGCCAGGGGACCATTTAAGTCAGGTTCACAGGACGCGCTACAAAACAGTTATCTGACAGATGAATATACAAAATATAGATAGATGAACGAATAGCAGAACAGATAACTAGGTGAATAGGATAACGCAGACAGATAAGTGGACAGAGAATATGCAGGAAGATTATTGGTTGTATTCACGAAAGCTGCGTTGACTAATAGTTTGACAGTTAGATAGAAAAATAGAGAGAGAGAGAGAGAGAGAGAGAGAGAGAGAGAGAGAGAGAGAGAGAGAGAGAGATTCCATTTCACTTCCAGTATCACATTCATTACAGTAATCGTGCATACTGTCTTTGTTTTCACGAGATTTGGGGGGTCTGGTGGTCAGCATAGGTGCACTCTCTGAAGTGGGCCGACCTGGGCATGGTGAGATCAGTAGCGATGGTTACACATACTACCGGTCTGGCTGTGACAATGGTGCCCATCTTCGAGGTTTTGCTATGGCAACTGCTGTTCACTTTGTGTCTTGTGTCAACAGAGTTACTCCGGTTGATGAACATATAATGGTGGTGAGATTGAAGCACTCCTAGGGCTTCATCTCTCTTATTGCAGTGCACACTGGGGTGGCTGAATCGGTAGAGAGGCGGCCTGCAGTCCTAATGGACCCAGGATCGAATCCCGGCTGGGGCAGGGAACTGTCAAAGGATCTGAATTTCATAAAATGCAGACTTTACTAATCTATCGGAAGATCCGCCGACATGTAAAAATACCCCCGCTAATACCAGTACATAAGTCTCGTATGAAACAGCCCTAACATGTATTTAATATGGATTGTGGGTGTTAGCGCCGAAGTGGTGACATGTGGAGGTGTGTTGGAGGACTACTGGGCCTTGAGACAGACCCTGAAGCCTTTGCCCAGAGTTGGACACACACACACACACACACACACACACACACACACACACACACACACACACACACACTTCAACTGAGAGGAGTGGTCTGGAAGAGAAAGAGCTACTCTACATCAAATTTGTCTCTGGTGTGGAGCAGTGCCTCTCGCATGATATGGTTCTGGTCTTTGGCAATTTTAATGCAGTTACTGGCACTGACAGGGAGGGTTTCAGGGATTGTGCAGGTCCCCATGGCTCTGGAACTAGGAATTCCATTAGTTAAAACCTTCTGGATTTCGCAAAATCCCGTAAGTTATGAATTACTGGATCCTGGTTCCAGGCACCAAATCTTCACTGCTGGATTTGGTATCCCAATATAGGAGGGGTTCCTAAGGAGATTGATTACATTCTTGTAAGTATTCACTGGAGGATCAGTGAATTCTTCAGAACTGCAGGGTTTTCAGGAGTGTAGCGTTCTTTGCTGCTGATCACAGACGTTTTGTTGCTACTCTATGGGTACATACCAAAACTGAGAGATTCTCAAGATGCCACCAAAAAAGGTTCCATCCGGAAAAACTCAGGGATGAAGAGTGTGCATATGAGTATGTAGTGGCAGTCTCGAATCGGTTTGAAGTGCTCAATACTGTTGTGGATCCTGTTGAACAATAGGATACCTTTAGGCATGCTACCCTGTCAGCAGCTGATAAGTGTACCGAAGACTGCCCGAGATCAAGAAGGGGATTCATCTCGTAGGGGATGCTGACCACAACAGAGGAGAGTCATACTCTTAGAGTGGCTGGGGATTGGGAACAGCACAGACTTCTGTTTTGACTAGCACGAGTTTCACTGAGAAGGGACAAAGAGAGGTTTGTCAGGGAAATTGCTGAGAAGGAGGAAGGCATTTTTCATGCAAATGACCTTCGACCTGCCTATGAACCCTGAAGAAGCTCCAGTCCAGACCCACATCTCAGGTTAACTCTGTTCGGACAGCAGATGGACGGATTGTATCAGGGACATGTGAGTACGGAGCTCGTTGAGCTGAGTACTTTGGGCAGATGTATATGGTTGAACCTCCCAGTGGAGAGCTGCTGTCAGCTGCTGCACAACCACTGACTAATGTCACTCCAGTTGACGAATGTGTGCCTTTGCAAGAAGAAATCAAGAAGGCAGTGGCTAGGCTGAAAGTGGCTAAGCAACTGGTGTTTGTGACATCCCAGCAGAATTTATCAAAGATGGAAGCAAAACCATGATCAGGGGGTTACATGATGTCATATTGGCAGCCTGGTATCATTCCTCCTGACTTGACAAAGGGTTTGGTCACCCCTATCTGGAAAGGAAAAGGAAACAAGTGCGACTGTAGTACTGTGACTACCATGGTATTAAGTTGTCCAGTGTGCAAGACAAGATCTTGGTCACATTCTCCTGATGTGTATCCGACACCATTTGCTAAAGTACCAGAGGCCTGAGCAATCCGGATTCACTCCCAATAAGTCTACTGTTGACTGTATTCTAGCTCTTCTAGTTCTTGTGGAACACTGTCTTGAGTTTCGACAAGGTCTGCTAGCAGTCTACGTGGATCTCAAGAAGGCATTTGACTTGGTATATCGGGAGGTACTATGGGAACTCCTGCAACTCTGGGATCCCAGCAGGGATAATCCGACTGATTGCTGACTTGTACTCAAACTTGGGAGTCCTGTCAAGTGTGTGTGTGTTGGGGGGGAGGGGGAACATCTGACTTCTTCCCAGTAAGTTCTGGTGCAAGACAGGGATGTGTCCTTGCCCCTACACTTTTCAACACGTGTATGGATTGGGTACTGGACCGGGCTGTGAGTCGAAGTCACCAAGGGGTATCATTGGCGATTTCAGGGTTACCAACCTTGACACTGCTGATGACGCAGTTATCCTAGTGGAGTTCTTGGAGACACTACTGAGGCCCTCAAGGAATTCACGGGAATACAAAGCCATTGGCATTAAAGGTCTCTTGGGCCAAGACCAAGGTCCAGGCATTTGGTGGCTTGTTGGATTAAGCAGTTCAGTCTGTCCAAGCACGTGGTGAGGATAAAGATGTTTTGGAAAGATTCACTTATCTTGGAATTGTGGTCCATAACAACGGTAGAGCAGACAGTGAGATCCCTTGTTGCAATGTTCTGGCCTACGGGGATATGGATTCACTCAATTTGGGTATTTGGTGCTGTCACTATTTGTGTAGAAGGACGAATGTTCGCACCTTCAAGTTACTGGTGTTCCCTGTCTTAATTTATGGTTGTGAGACATGGACACTGAACAGTGACTTGAAGTGGCAAATTGACTCCTTTGGTACTAAGTGTCTTCGCAGGATTATGAGATATCACTGGTACAAACGGGAGCTTAACGAGCAATTGCTCTGTGAGACTGAATTGAGGCCGATTACCCACATACTATGTCAACGTTTACTCCAGCTATATGGGCACGTGGCCTGCTATCTTGAGGCTGATCCTTCTCACAGGGTGATCTCTGAACGAGTTTACCCAGGGTGGAGGAGGCCAAGGGGAAGGCCAGGTAACTCAAACTAGATCAGGTCGATCATTCATGTCAGGAGATACTTAAAAGAGGAAGAGTCGCTTCACCCGCGTGGGTGAAGTGGGAGGGTGAGCGAAGCAAAGCACCCCGCGGTGTTTGCCCTAACTTGATTGATTTAAGAGTGCATACAATCATTAATACTTTCTAAAAACTGTGAGAAATAAGATACCTACTCCTTATTTCGAGAAGAGAAAATGTTTTTGCCGTTCCAAGGAGGGGAAACAGACAATGGAAAATGTAATGAATACTGCAGTGCTGTGTGGGGAAAGGATTGCTAAGTGTGTACGGGAATGTTTGAGAAGGAGAAAGAGAGAGAGAGAGAGAGAGAGAGAGAGAGAGAGAGAGAGAGGATGAAGATGTCAAAGAGTGAAGCTTTGATCCTTGATAAAATGAACCAGGAATATCCAAGATTAATAAATAAGGTTAATGGAAATATGTTGAGAGAACACATGCAACTGAAGCTTAGTAGAGTTTATTTTTACCTCGCGTGACTGACTCAAGATAAAGCTCAAAAGGACACCTGGAAAAAATAGATACCATGAATAACATGTATGATAATGTCTGCTCCATCACACACTCAGATATTCCATTGATCTAATCTTCTGTCGCTAGACGTCTTGTTCGCTTGTGGGGAGACCTCCTGTAGTGTAGAGGTACGCGAAGTCTGTATCGACTTCAGTTCGAACTGCCCCTCCAAAGCTAAATACATATCTGGAGATAGTAAGAAAAAAGGTATCAGAAGACATAGTTTCCAAGACTACCATTCACGAGCAAAAGTGCTGCATGTAAAAATAATTTGTCAAGAAGGAAAGGCCGGGGATTTTACTAACCCCGTGGAAATGCGCCGCTGAGGCTGGAGACTGACTCTTAGTCTCCTTTGACACCTGAATGACACTGTCTGGCGTAACCGAGGGGTGGGGGGGATACTAGGGAATACAGGACCAGGAGAGTGTTAATGGTGATAATTTTAATACTCTTACTCTGGCACCTATGAGTAATTCTCAGCTGAATGCAATTCACTGGTTTTAGTTGGGTTCTAGAGCTATCCTAGCCATGAGAGGGTTAATGGTGACAGTATGAACATTCTCATATTACCAACTGAGCTTTTAAAAATCATCTGACGCAAGCAGTCAAATAAACTTGGTGTTGCAGAAACCAACAGGTGAGAAAGAGTTGGCAGGGAATGTTGAAACCCCACGAAGAATGCCTGCCTAAGTCTAAAGTAAGATTACAGATGGCTGGCTTGTGCACGGGTAAAACACCAGACTTGCAACCAGGTTATCTCGTTGAATACACGTAAGGAAGGGGTTCAGTACAGGGATTACCGGGAGGGTGGCAAGGGTTCACAGAATGAAGGGAAGGCGAGAAGCTGAAGGATTATGAAGCTAAACTTTCATTCTGAAGCAATCTCATTTAACCCCTTCACGGCAAAGGAGGTGCTGGAGAGGGATACTTCACTCGGCGGCATCACAGCCACCTGGCAGCGGATCTACCCCTTTATACAAATGTCCCTCAGCTCCTCCCTGTACACAGAAGGGAGGATGGTGGACTGAAGAAGTGCAGATTCAGCATAGAGTCTACCGGATTCATGGCTGCATGAGGCTGGGTCAAGAACAACAACAAAACAACAACAACAACAGCAGCAGCAGCAGTAGCAACAACAACAACAGTAAAAACAACAACAATAGTCAAAACAACAATAACAACCAAAAGGATGTCTCACCTAATGTAATTGTAGTTCGCAAAGACCACAGGTCTACCGACGGTGAATAATACTGGTTGTCAGCAAGCCACTATGAAATATATAAAAATCAAAGATACGCTTGAGGTTTAGGGCACACTTTAAATTGCTTTTAACTTGTTCAGTCCATGGAATGAAACAGTAGAGGAGGATCACTGAAACAGAAAGACATGTCGGTTTATGAAGTAAGCCTACTTGCCGGTGTTGGCCACTATATTGCTGGTGGGCAGTGCTGAACCAATTCCTGAGGAAGGTAACTGAGGATGGGAGAGTGTGCTACATGGGGGAGACCCGAAATGAATATAAATAAAAGCAGGCAAGGTCAAGGTCTTTGGGAGGATGGAATTCCAAACTATGTTCTTGATCTGAACCACTCCAGTGCCACGACACAGAGTTTTACGTGAGTGGTGAGGGTATGTGGAACCTGCTTACTTGATGCTTGTTGTTGTTGTTGTCGTTGTTTTGGGAGACGTCATTTCAGTGGCTTAGTTCAACATCAAGCTCTCTGACAGGAAATGGATGCGTGAGTTCTGTATTAATCAATTATTAGTGAAAATTAGCATGATTGTATGTTAATAACAAATATGTACTGGGATATTAATTAAACAAAAGGAAGAAACTAGAGTGCAAAAATATTCTACTGTTGTCAAAATAAGTAATACACGTTATATTAGTTTCAGGTTCTCTACATATTTTTTATTTTTATTTTTGGAACTTTTGCAATTTACAGCAGCCACGCTGACCCTCCCAAATCTTGCAATGCTCCCAGTTAACAACCATTAATCTGTTATGTTATACTGAACAACCAGTGACAGGAAAACTGTAGCATTACACTGACTACATCTAAAACACTCTTTGCCAAGCGTACCGGTACTGGTGCCAAAGACAGTTCCCTCCGATCTCTACAATAAAAAATCAATGCAAAACTCTAGGTGCGACTCTTCTCGCTTCAGACGCCAGTGCCGCCCCAACCGCCTAAGTTTTAATGGAGATCAGTTCACCGATACCCGAGAGAGAATAAGGGGGGAGGGGTCAACCTGTCCAAGACATTTAAGGGTTCCAGTCAGGGAACGCCAAATAGACTAGAAGGAATGAAGTAAACAGATGTTGTATTTAAGTCGTAGTTACCACATGGAAGCGATGATGTCTGTTTTTATGTTCACTTCTAACAGATAATTATTTACAGAGTTGGAGAAGTTCCTTGTAGTGAAATATATGAGTATTACAGTCGGGCAACAAGAACAAAATGATTAGAAGAAAAGAAAACAATAGCATCGAGTCATTTAGTTTAGCAACCTCGTCTTTATGTTTATTTCTTCTGTTTCCTGACAATGTTATTCGGCTTACAACTACACAGTAATAGAAAGCAGCACAAACGCAGTATCCTTAATCTCTTCCTTACCATGAAACCTGTACGGTATCATTGCCAGAGAGAGAGAGAGAGAGAGAGAGAGAGAGTCCAACAATTTTAAGTATGCCAGTTAAGTATAACGAGAAAAAGGCTACATAAATCAAAAAGAAGCCGTGGATGTACTCAGTATTTTTTTTTTTTTTTTTTTTATGTGTCCGACTCTGGGCAAAGGCTCAGGGCCTAGTTCTTGGGGGCAGTCACCTATCCCAAGGCCCAGTAGTCCTCCTACACCTCCACATGTCACCACTTCGGCGCTAACACCCACCGTCCATATTGAATACATGCTAGGGCTGTCTCATACATGGTACTATATGTTTTATTATTATTATTATTATTATTATTATTATTATTATTATTATCCTACGTTGCCCCATGAGGAGCGTAGGAGCCAGGGCTAGGCAGTTCGTCCTGACATTTAAGATGAGAGTGACCAACCTCACTCCTCCCTGAGTGGCATTACGTGAGCAATCAACCCCAACCAACCCTTGGATATAAACATTCACCGGCTCAATCCGATTGGAGCACAATAATTACCCACTAAACCACCAGGCGCCAAAATTTGGTTATATGGTTACCACCCAGCGTAGTAAATAGTTTCCTGGTGTACAGGAAACCATTTGGCTTGTCGCTCAGTGTAGAGTCACCCATAGGCAGAAGGAAGAAGAAAGGATGAAAGAATGAAAGACAGAAGAGGGAGTGTAAAGTCACCCGTAGGCAAAAGGACGAGGAAAGAATGAAGGAAAGAAAGATAGAAGAAGATGGAAGGAAAGACGGATGGAGGAGAGGACAGGGCTGACACCCGAGAGCAGAACTACATTGAGTGAGTGGATGGTGAGCGCCCCCATCTACCACAAATTATTATTATTATTATTATTATTATTATTTGCTGCCAGATTATACTATTCAGCTTTGAAGTGATCCCTCCGCGTGACTGGGTTAACTACTTCAGACGGATATCCCCAAAATGCAAGAGAAAGTAATGTATATTTTAATAAAAACTGGGTGTTTAAGGGTCGTTCTTTGACGTTTGATATATGGGTACATATTTTATACTTATATTTATGAAAACACTGTATGATTTTATTAGGTAGGAGTGGCATCAGCGTTACACACACACACACACACACACACACACACACACACACACACACACACACACACACACACACACAACCTTCGCGTTGTACCTGGACGCTGGAACTGAAGGGTGCTTTTACTGTACGTTATGATAAGGTACAACGGTGGGGAGAACTGAAGTGGAAGTGGTCAGGGATTTGTAATACTTCCCCCCCCTCCCCGGTCTTAAGATACGCTTCCTTCCATTCCCCTGCGTTTGTGCAGCCATCAGACTATTTTATTTGCTTTTGGAGATTAATAAAACTTTCATTCTTGTTTAAAACAATTTTTATCTTCACATCCCTTGTATTATTATTTTCTACATTCACACGATTTTGGAGGGCTTCTGGGATATTAATAACACATTATTTTGTTGCTGACCGACAGTGGCCATTTCATTTTTTTTTTATTTAATCTCTTTAGCCCGATGATTCCCTTAATAATGCTTTATCACATAAGTTGCTTCAATCATAACTCACATGTATTCCGTATCAAACAGCATGAAGACCTATGCTAGACACGACCTTAACAGAGGGAGAATGAGAGCCAGAATTTACTTCCTCTATGCTGACCAAGTAGGAATCAAGAAGGAAATATTTTGCAGCGATACCCTCGTAAATTCCGTATCCCTGTCCTTGTAAATTTCGCACTGTCACTGCAAAGTTCATTTCCTATCCCTTGTAAATAGGTGGATCCTTCGAAAAGTTGTCGGCCTCAAAAAAAAAAAAAAAAAAAAAAAAAAAAAAAAAAAAAAAAAAAGCCACCGGAGAAAGATATTTCTTGTATTATTTCTCAACATAGCCATCTCTACGTTCAATGTGCTTGGTCCAGCGACGGTCAAGCATTGCTATCCTCTCGTGGAAGAAAGTCGCATCTTGAGCCTACAAATACGCTTCAATAGCAATGATGACTTCATCATTCCGAAAGCAGTGACTACCCAACTGGGATTTCAGTTTGGGAAACAAGCGGAAGTCAAACGAAGCCATGTCGGGTGAGTAAGGAGCATGAGAAAACAGTTCAAAGGCAGAGTTGGCTGCTACAGCCACTGCCACCTGTGTCATGTGGACAAAGGTATTGTCATGGGGCAACAGCATGCCCTTTGCAACTTTACTTTCCATTTCTCTTTCATTTCTTCTTTCTGCTGTCGAACCTCTGGTGCATTACTGTATTGGCTCCGTTAGTGGTTCGACCCTTTTCCAAGTAGTCAATCATGAGAACTCCCTGAATGTCACAAAACACTGAGTCCATCACCTTGCTGGCAGATGCCACTCACTTGAATATTTTGAGAGTGGAGAACAATGGTTGTTTCCATTAATTTTTTTCTTTGATTTAGGTTCAAAGTGGTAAACTCATGTCTCAGCCTGGGTCACAGATCTCTGGAAGAAATTGGCTGGATCAGCCCGGAAACGAGTCAAAAGTGTCCTTTTAATTTTCCAGTCTCGTCATCCACTGGTCTGGTGTCAACATTCTGGGCACCATATTGCAGACAGCTTGTTCGTACCTAAATTGTCAGCAAAACAGTGTACAATGAGCCAACATTGATGCCCATAGTGTCAGCTATCCTTTGCACATACAAATGTGTGTCATTGAAAACCACGTGGTGAATGGCCTCCACTTGATCGTTCAAGGTCGGTGATTTGGGGGCGTCCTGACCGTGGGTCAACTTCGGTGCTCTCCCTGCAACGCTTGAAACTAGCAGCCCATGTCTTTATGATGGAATAGCAAAGAATGTCATCAAGTGTGTTGACTGTGTTCATGGATTTCCTTGGGGGTAATACCTCTTTTTTGCAGATAAGTGATCAAAGCATGGACTTCTTTCTCCCCCATATTTGGGTGTTCCTCTGACCTGCTGAATAGACATGTTTCCTGTTCTGGGTAAACATGGCAAGTGCACTCTGCCATGTACTTAGAAGCTTGCGGTATATGTATCTTTTGATTTACTTTATCAGTTGCCCTGATCAAGGCGTGATAACTTTAATTCTTTGCGACTGGAGTGAAGCAGCCGCCATATTGGCTATTACGTCAGTATTCATACTGCAGATGACGCTCCAATCCATAACACAAGACTTTACCAGTAACAGTGATGATAGTTGTTAAGATATTTATCGACATGGCAACAGTAGATCCAAACTATCCCCTTCAGGCATGTTGTGAAGGAATACTTTTCATGGTGTAAATGGATGAAACCTATTAGGAAAGTAAACTGTAATGAAATCGACTATAAGTAGCTTACAGCTATACCATTCCCGAGCAGTGCTCGTACCTCATGAGGTGGAAAGTGTTTAATATATGGCATGCACTATCAGCTGTATGAGTTTATATTGGTATTATGCTCAAGAATGTTTAATATCTAACCTCTTCATTATTGGTTTTTTAATAGAACAGTTTCAGTGAGTGACTCTGAACTTGAAAGTAAAGTAGGCTACCTTCAGGAGGGTGCGATGAAATACAGTAATCCCTGTAAGACCCAGACGCCCAAGTCCTGGACACCCCAAGTCCCGGACATTTTGGGCACGGGTCCTTGGACACCAAAAATGACCAGAAAAACGTAAAAATAAAAAAATAAAAATAAAAAGCCGATATGTGTTCATCCCTACTTTAAATTTACCACGTGGTGACAAACAGCTGTGTTTCCACGCGCAGTAGAGCACCCCCCTATATCCTCCCCTCCCCAGTTCCCACCTAAATACCGTTGTGACTTGATGCTCGTTGCCAGCGCTGCCGCACGTGCTCGTCTTTGTGAATAAACTGCAATATCTCACCGCCAGACCACTTGGGAATTTACAGTGTTGAGCAGTGTTAAGAAATTAGAATACAGAGTGCAAATGATTAAGTGCAGAGTGCAAACTGGCGTGTTGCAACTGGCGTGGCAAAAGTAAGAAAAGAATGTGCAGTGTTACACAGTTATAGTTCACGTGCAAAGAATTAAGTGCAGCGCAACACTGGATTACTGTACGTGCTTCAAGAGCACTTTCACCACTGTCAGAGCCTCAGAGGAGGCGCGTTATTCTTCGTAACGGCCACGGACGTATTGTAAATATCCTTGACACTGCAAAATATTTTCCATACTCACTTCCAATTCCTCATTCTCTGGTTCCTTTTCATTTCTTTCATGCTTTCTGCCCCTTATTTGTGTGAATAGGGTCTTAAATAGGCTAGGTGCTGTGCATGTCCAGTAGGGAGTCATTTAGGTAGTTTTCAGAGTTATGTTGGGTTAGGGTCCATAAGAAACTGTCCAGGGGACATCATCCTAAGTCCCAGAGAAACCCAAGTTCCGGACGTGCCTTTGGCTATATTATGTCAGATCTTGGAGGGATTACTGTACCGAATCGGCAGTCATTTACCGAATCAACACCGAATCGGTATTTGTGCTATAGATTTTATCATCAATACATTTATACATACCTAATTATCTGAAACCCTTTCACACTTTTGTGTTTAATTTGTTAATTAAAAAATCAAGATCCAGAGCGAAACCACGCTAAAGTTAGCGGAAGTGTTTTTCCTTCAGCTCAACAACTCACCTTGGCAGACTTCTACTTTGTATAAATATTAATTTAACATGCAGATACATTTATTTGCATTGTAAATCAGTATCTGTGCAAAATAAAAGTCTGTCAAGTCGTGTTGGCGATCTAAAGTAGAAATAATTGCTAACCTTAGCTTGTTTTCGCTCTAAATCCTAATTTGCTAGTATTAGTCAAATTCAACACAATTTTTTGATCGGATTTCAGATAATTAGGTGTGTATAAACCTATATGGGGAAGAAAATATTCACAACAGTAAAGACTGCATTCCAACACAGGGAACTTCCAATGAGCAGCCAGCCACCACTGTTTTCGTTTATTCTAATTGGCTGGTACAAAGAGGAATCGCAGGTGTACTCTTGCTTGTGCACTTACACACTGGAACGAAACACCAGCGATTAATCCTCCTGTCATGGGGCATTCTTGGAGATCACAAATAAGCACAGTGTATGCAGGCCAAACGTAAACAAAGTCGACTATGCTGCCTCAGTGTGAGTAGTGATGTCACGATCAATCAGAGGCCGTTTCAGAGCCATGAGATTTTTCAGCTACTCTATTATTTTTTCATATATCTGCACCTTATTTTTTTTTTTTTAGGAAATGGTTGGCAGACTAATTTTCTATGCATGTTTAACCTGTAAGAATATATTACTTTAAATTTTTTTTGTGACTGGAAACTCGTCTATTTCGAAAGGCCTCATCTGTAAACAAATTAAGACTTGAGTTCTTGTGTAGAGTCATATGAGGCTTTATAGTATACAGTCGTACCGAATGGCTTTGGTAACTCTCCTTGTTTCTGGGCGAAGGCAAAAACTTTTTGAAGGACCCACGTAGTGCAACATAATCCATATAAATGTAGCAGGATAGCCCTTTTAAGTTTTCCACCTAAACTTTAGTAAATGTCACATCCCAATCTTTGTAAATTATCTTCATAATTTTCCACCCTAGCCCATGTAATTTTAGCATCTTATTACTTGTTTACGTCACAGCCTACTTCTTACAACTGTCGTAGTACCCATGTCATATCTGCTACCAAGCCTTTGTAAATGTAGCATCTGCAAGAGGGACAAATTGTAGCACCATTTACCGCAGATTTCAGGGACAAGCAGTTGACATCAGTAGTCATCCTGGATGTAGCTAACTCAAGCCTGTGATGAAAGATGCCTGGAGTTGCTTAATGACAAAGGTAAGAAAGTTAGTTCCTTCAAGCTCATAACTATGCTAGGTCACAGGAAGGGCGGGGAGGAGAGTGTGAGAAGGTGGATAAATTGTATGTTAATCTTGATTTACTAGAAGTTGCTGCAGCTTGCTGGAAGCATGATCATCTTGTGATGCCAATGTCCGGTAATTAGGTTGGAACCGTGCCGCAGTAGGCTGTTTGATAGTATGGCCATTCATAAATTTACAAATGGTCCTATTTTGTCAGTTTTACCAGTGGCTTATACAGACTCCAACACACATAAACATACACAACATAACACTTTTATTTCCACACGTACAGGTATAACACTTCCTTAAGACATGCCTTCCCCTTCAAACTTAGCCCACATGGGGAAAGAGCACTTCCATCTATAATTTTCTCTGTTATGAGAAGGTCCAATCTTGCAGTGAACCTGATATGAACTCCTAAACAAGTTGAAGTAAGAAAATCTTTTCGTCTAATCAACTCCTCTCCTGTCACCGACTCCCTTCCCCTTATTCATCACAGCAGTGTTGCATCTCTTTCTCTAATGTCGCTACTACAATAGTCACTGATTTCTAAAGTCCCTGCATGCATCAACACCTCAGTACGGAGAACCCGCAGCACCCATCTTGCTACACACGAATACTCTTTCTCTGTCTAGCTTTCAATTGCAAAAGTTGGCCATCATTCTGTCATTCTTAGACCATAACATACCTGGCTAATTCTGAAAAGGTATTCCTCAATCAGTCTTTGTCAATGTCTATGCCTTCAGTCATTTAGATGTAATATTTGCATTGATCTTTAAATTAACAGATCTTTATCATATTTATTGATTAATATATTTATTTCTACTCAACTTTATTAAGTTATACAAACTGTTCTTTTTGTGCATCTTGGTATCACAACACCGTTACTTGTCCAAATGGTAAAATAACACTCACATTCGGAAAAGTTTACTGGGGACACAACAGCTTCAACTTGATGAGGAGCTGAAGTGTCCAAGTCAGGATAATTCTGCTGGGTCTTCACATTAATCAACTGTTCCAAGTATAGGTATACTTCTTTCATATGTACTGTATACTCTTCTGTTGTTTGTTTTTCAAAAGATCTGCCATCAGTCTTACTTTCATTTGTAGATGCGCCTGGATAACGTTTAATGAATTTCATTTTTTTTTTTTTTTAATATCAGCATTGTGCATTATTTCAATGTGTCTCTCTTCAGATAATATTGTTTGGCATCAATGTTACTTTATGTTCGGTAACACGTCTTAGTAAACACATACTTTGCTTATATATTACGAGATTTTTTGTGTGCATTATGTCTTACGTGGACACCTGGTGATCTAAATTGTTAGGACGCTGCAGCTGCATTTTTTTCTTTTTTGTGCATGGAAGAAAGAACGAAAGTCCAAAATTCCGCAATACTGTTCCCTCCAAGGAAGAAAAAACACAAAAGCAAGATAAAAGAGAGACAAAATCAAGATCCGTTCAATTCGAGATGTCTGGACACAATCCACTTGAAAAAGTGGAGGTCATAGGCAGTAGAAAATACTGAAACAAGAAGACAGTTTCACTGCTGACCTGTTGCATATATGAAGGACTGGGAGTGATGGTTAAATTTTTTTTTTATAACGGAGCAGAGGAAGGAAAAACAAATGATTAAAAAAAAAAAAATTCTAATCCAGATTATTGGTGTCGTCTGTTCATAAAATATCTGTAACAGTTAGACTTGAACAGCTGTAGGTTGAAGTTTTGAGGGAAACAACTCTGGGGAAGCAAGAGAGGTGTGGTTCGGGGAATGAAAGAATTCTGATAGGTAGAAGTTCTGCAATGTGGTAGTGTGACAGTCCAGTCATGAGCGCTACCAGATGCCCATGTAGGACGAGGGAAGGCATGGGGAGGTGGCACAATGGACGCAATTTCGTCTGAGCATTTGCCATAAAAATATCTGTAAAATAATGCAAGGGAGGCAACATTCTTTCTTACTACTTGTAGGGGAGGTAATTTATTAGTAACTCTTGCATTAGAGAGCTGGACGGTAAAGGGATGAGAGTTTGTTGCTAAACTAATGCTTCACGCCTGCAATAGTGGCGGAGGGATGCAAGCGGACAGTTTAGAGGGGCAGTAACCATTGATGCTGCAACAGAAAGGAGATAAAGCTGCAACAACGTTGAAAACAGACAGAGGTAGAAGAAATCTAGTAATAGGAGGAGAGTTAATGAGATGAAAAACCTTTGATTCCACTTTGCTGAGAAGGGCTGTATATGGGGAACCTTCCCACACATGAGAGTTGTATTCTACACAGTCTCGAATAAGATCTCTGTTAACAAATGCTCAGGGGTAAAGAATACATGGAGTTGGGTTAGAAAACCTAATCTCTTGGAAGCAGATTCTACAAGAGAGGTAATTGATCTTTCCAAGATAAATCCAAAGACAAAGAAACCCCAAGTATGTTCAAAGATTATGCAGAACTGAGTTGTATACTGTAAAAAAAAAAGAAGAAGAAGAAGAGGAAACTCTTGCAGAAGATTTAACGGGCTGAAAGATGTAAGAAATGAGTTTCTGAAGATTTAAAAACATGATTAGTTTTACCCCAGTCAGAGATATGAGCCAAGCCAGACATTAGATGTGCCATAGCCTATTCCCTTGTTTGTTGAAGTAAGTGCTGAGATGGACGCTGTGAAAAAGGAAAGGGAGAAGGGTGGAGTCATCAGTGCGTGAGTGGATAGGGTTAAACGTACAGCTTAGGTCACTGATGAATAGAAGGAAAAGAGTTGCTAACATGACAGAACCCTGAGGAGCACCATTATTGATAGCTGTAGGAGAAGAATGGTGGTCTTCTACAAGAGCAGCTATAGAACAACCAGAAAGGAAGCTAGAGACGGAGGTACATATAGGAAGAAATACATCTTGGGTGGACAGTCTGGAAACTAAAAATTTATGGTTGACTCGATCAAGAGTATTTCAATTGTCAAGTGCAATGGCAAAGCTTTTGCAAAAGTCCTGCAAGGAGGATGACCAGGAGTATGAAAGGAAAGTGAGAAGATCGCCATTGGAGTATCCCCAGCGGAGCCCATAACGATGAATGGAATGAAGATTGTGATTGGAAAGGTGCTTCATTTTTTAAAAGAATATATTTAGAAGGTTTAAATACACAGGATGTTAAAGCAACTGGGCAGATGTTAAAGGGCTGGGAATGGTCGCCCTTCTTTAGGACAGGCTGAATGAAAAAACTTCAAGCAGTAGGGAAAGTTATTGGCGAACGAGTTTACCTAGGCAGGGTGTAAGCACAGAAACACAGTTCTTGAGGGCAACAAGAGGGACTCCATCACGCCCATATGCCTTGTTAGTATTGAGGCCCGCGATAGCGGAAAATACATAAATTGATGATATTTTAATGACAACCATGAAAAAGTTAGATGAGGTAAGTGGTACCGGTAGTGGAATAGCACCAGAATTGTCAAAGGTGGAACTGGAGGAGAAAGTCTGAGTGAAGAGTTCTGCTTTATTTGCAAACAGCCACTGTACAGATACATCCGAGTGGAGAAGAGGAGGGAAGGATGACGACGTAAACTTGTTAGAAAAGTTTTTGTAAAGAAGCCAAAAGCAGTGGGAAAAAAACTGAGCTGGAGAGTATGGATTAAATAATTTTTAGCAAAGACCAGACTTACCACAGTTCTGGGCAGAAATATTGAAGATATTAGAATCAGGGGTGGGATGGCTCCGGTACCTTTTGTAGGTCTCCTCCTTGTTGTGGACGGCATTAGAAAAAGCATGATTAAACGAAGTTTTATTTTTCCTTAGTCACAGGATAAGTGAAAAGAATTCATGCTCCCATGCCAAAGAGAATAACCTCCATAATATGTAAGGCACACTCAGATGGCTCTCAGCAATGGCAGCAATTATCATTCCAGCAAAAATCAAAGAAGTATTGCCTGAGGACCTTCCGATCAGCAGGTCCAAAGTGCCACAGCCACTGCTTCTTTGGATGGCTCAATGGTCTTTTTGGAATGACAGGACAGGTTGAGCGATAAGGTTGTGATTGGAGGAGCCAAACGGAGAGAAAAGATTAACACTGTAAGCAGAAAGATTAGTTATGAGCAGAGCTGGGCACCACAATCTAATATTCAAATCCGCAATCGCAATTCCGCAACCTGTGACCCTTACCTTCCGCTACCACAAGTCCGCATTAAACTTGGAATGTGCAGTTCTGCTACCCCAATACCACAACTGCAATCCAGTTTCAAAATTTTCAATACTGTGTGTACAAACAGGGAGTACATCGGTTAGTAATGTACGATCAAAGAATGTGTTATACTGTTAACGAACTTAACGAGTCATAATATTCGTAAATAATTAAATACAAAGGTTTTCTGTGAAATAACTGATAGAATTTAGCCGTCGGCACCACACCCTACCGTAGGAATATCGATTAGTTCATTTGAATTGAACATAACTAGGCTAACTGACCTAACTCACTGTCACTATCATGTATAATCCTAGACTGTAAAACAAATTGAATAATAAATAAACTCCAGGGGCGTACCTAGAGATTTGGGGGCCCGGGGGGCTAGGTTCTTTGCGGTGGCCCCCAGGCGGGGGTCCCACCTCCTGGAGGGGGGCCCCCCGCAAAGAACCTAACCCCCCCTCATTCTCATTATCTAATATCTCAGCCGGGATTGTCGGGATGATATATATATATATATATATATATATATATATATATATATATATATATATATATATATATATATATAATGTATAATAATAAATTTTTAGAACTTTGGGGCCCCCCTCTCAATTGGGGGCCCGGGGGGCAGTTTCAAACAGGGCCCCCGCCCTCCCCTCAGGTAAGCCACTGATAAACTCTCTACACTTTTAAATTATACTCGCATTCTTGTAGTGATTCTTGAGGGAGAACAGGCTGTAGGCCTATGTGCTGACGGTGTTTGACTTACTCTACATTTCTTGCAAATGAAGCTCCCCTTGTAGTTAGCCTGGCCTCGCTCTATGGTCTTCTTCGGCTACAACAGGGCCAAAGAAGGTTTGCAAGTGAGGCCAGGGGTGGCTAATGTCCTCCATCTGACTGGGACTAGTAGTAGTAGTAGGCATCGCCATGATCGCTATCTCTCCCTCGTGGTAACGCTCGGACATGCTGGTGGTGGCAGCGGCTGTGCTGGGGCTAGCATCGCTAGGAGGCTGGTGTCTTGGTCTTTTGGCTCTTTCCATCACTTCACAAAGTTCACACTTCACAGTACACTCTAATGTACATTGAAATACTGCAACAAGTTGAAATAACATGGCAGAAGGCTGAGAGGTGGGGTGGGGTGGGAGGAAGTGCCGTATCACTTTGTCCACTATGAATGCTCGCTAGGGACGGACATATCGCTACCAGTCTGCCACACTTTTACAGGCTCTTCAAAATTATCGTTTATTCGTTAGATTTATCATACACTATTAAATTCTGGTGAGTGTAGCCTATACACTGTATATACACTGTATATGGCTAGTGAGGGAGTGATCGCCCTCTACCTACACAGATCAAAAGCCCTCGGGAGCAGAGGGGTGGTTGCTTTCTCAGGCAGAGGAACTCCTTGAGAGTGAAATGGCTGGGAAGCATGCTGGCACGTGACTGGCTACAGCATAGCTGGGTCTTTCGGGTGTGGGCAATCAGGCAAGTTAGCTGCCTACTGCGACTGCAACACAATGGCGAGGTGTTCAGGAAGTTAGCCAAAGAAACCTTGATGGACTCTGAAAGAACAATAATGGCCCCCAGTCCCGTGCAGCCCTTAAATGGGCAGGGGGTGCTAAGAATCTCACGGTTGCCTCAATTACAATCTAATTCCTATGTTAATGTAAAAAATACAATTAAAATTGGTAACTGGAATGTGAGAACGCTAAATCATGACGGTAAAATCGATGAGTTAGTGAAGGTTTTTCAAAATTACGGACTTGATATTTGTGCTCTGACAGAAACTAGATTAACTGGAGTCGATAAGTTGGATTTGGAGGATGGTATACGTTTATTGATATCTGGCCGACAGGACGGAATGCATTATCAGGGAGTAGGATTGTTGCTGGGTTGTAAGGCAAATAAGGCTTTATGTGAGTGGGATCCTATAGATGAGCGATTGTTATACGCACGGTTTAAATCAAATCATGGCAACATCAGTCTGTTTGTGTGTTATGCACCTACTAATGATGCACTCGATGAAAGGAAAGACACATTTTATGAAAAGTTGCAAGAAGGAGTAGGAAGGGTACCTAGACATGATGTTTTGATCTGCGTTGGAGACTTTAATGCAGTAATGGGCTGTTCAAATGAGGGATTTGAGGCATGTATGGGTAAGATGGGAGTTGGTAGTAGGATGAGTGAAAACGGAGTGAGGTTTGGAAGCTTCTGTCTAGCAAATGACTTAGTCATCGGGGGCACACTCTTTCAGCATTGCAATATACACAAGACAACTTGGGTGTCGCCGTGTGGAAAATATAAAAATCAGATTGATCACATCGCTATCAGTAGGAGGCATAGAAGTTCTCTGCTAGATGTTCATGTTAAACGGGGAGCGGATATTGGTGGTGACCATCAACTCAGCATTGCAAAAATAAGGTTTAAACTTAAAAATCAGAAGAAGGAAAAATCTGGTGTAGGTAGATACGATATTGTTAAGCTTAGAAGGGAAGGAGAAGAAAAGGAGGAATTCAGATTAGAATGCAGAAATAGGTTTTTGGTGTTGGAAACGTTGGAAGAGGGGGAGAGAAGTGTAGATGAGATGTGGGAGGATGTGAACAAAGTTTTGCATGAGACTGCTGAATGTACGATTGGAAGGAGACATAGATTCAGGAGAAAGAAATGGATATCAGAGGAAACGTGGGATATGATAAAAAAGAGAGGTGAGGCTAAATTGAGGAGTGAGATGCAATGCGTTGATGAACGAGAGATTGAATTAGCAAGACCTGCGTACTGGAGTTTGAATTCAGAAGTAAGAAGGTTAGCTAGGAGAGATAAAAGAAGATGTGTGGATGAAAAGGTTGCAGAGACTGAAATCTTAATAAACAAAAATGATGGACAGAGTCAAAGAATAGCATATGAATCGATTAGAGAACTGAGTGGTAATGCAGGTAAACGCAAGGAAATACTGTACGAGTTAGAGACAGGGAAGGAAATTTATTGACAAAAGATGGAGATATTAAAAATAGATGGAAAGAGCATTTTGAGACAGTTCTTAATAGACCAATACCACCAGAAGAGGATATACCGTCTGCTCAGGAAGATTTCAATATAGAAACAGGAGAGTTGAGGCTTGCAGAAGTGGAGAAAGCAGTAAAACAGTTAAAGAATAATAAGGCACCAGGGGAGGATGGTTTATTTCCGGAAATGTTTAAAGTGGAGGGGGATAGATTAATAATGATCTTGACCAAGCTATTCAATAAGATATGGGTGACGGGGTTACTACCATCAGTCTGGAAGAATGGTGTAATTGTCAAAGTTCCGAAGAAGGGAGACCTGAGTGAATGTGGTAATTGGAGGGGAATCTCTTTGTCACCGATAGCTTTGAAAGTTTTCAGTAGAGTGTTGTTAAATAGGTTGGAGCCGGTGGTTGAGGGTATTCTGAGGGATGAACAGGCTGGTTTTAGAAAGGGACGTGGTTGCAATGATCAGATCTTTATAGTTAGGCATTTGATGCAGCAAGTTAATGAAATGAGAGTACCGTTAAGTCTTTGTTTTGTTGATTTTGAAAAGGCTTTTGATAGTGTTTCGAGAGAGACTATGGGGAAGATCATGAGACATTATGGAATACCAGAGGAGTTTGTGAGGGTCATTATGAACATGCATGAGGACACATTTTGTAAAGTGATGGTTGATGGTTGTCTGAGTGATTCGTTTGAAGTCAAGTCCGGAGTAATTCAAGGTGGTGTTCTATCGCCTTTACTATTTATATTGGTCATTGATTACATTATGAAACGCGTTGGAACAGAAACCGGTGCAGGTATACTTTGGGGAGAGAACAGGAAACTTTTGGATTTAGATTATGCAGATGATATAGTTTTGATTTGTGATGGGCCAGAAGAGATGCAGAGAGTGTTGGACTGTTTGGTGAGTGAAGGTCGCAAGGTGGGTTTGGTTATTAATTGTGGAAAAACTGAAATAATCAATATCAATATGGATTTTGCGCAGGAATGTGTAATTGGAGGTATGGTTGTAAAGCAAGTTGATTGGCTTAAATATTTAGGTACTTATTTAGCCAAGGATGGTTCTTTGAACTTTGAATTCGAGGAAAGGTTAAAGAAGGCTAATCAGGCAATGGGAATGCTTAAAAATATTTGGAATAATAAAAATTTTTCTGTGCATACAAAAATCAAACTTTATAAGGTAATGGTTAGGAGTATCTTAATTTATGGACACGAGTCTTGGTACAGCACAGTGACTATGGAAAATAAATTCTTGGTGTTTGAAAACAAAGCACTTAGAAGAATATTAGGAGTTAAGTGGTGGGAAAGGATACCAAATAGTAGAATTAGAGAAATAACGGGAGTGCAGCCGGTCGATGAATATGTTAGGTTCTCACGATGGAAGTGGCTAGGACATGTGTATAGGAGACAGGGAATAGTACGAGGTACACCAGGGTGGGTGGCACTTGGTAGGAGAGGTAGAGGAAGGCCAAAAGAGACGTGGGTGAGGACAATGAGACGGGAAGCTGGAGATGAGTGTTGGGGAGATCTTGAGGAGTTAGCACAAGATAGGATGTGGTGGTGTGAGTTCATCGAGGCCCTATGCATCCCCGAGGGTGCCACAGGAAATGATTGATTGATTGATTAAATTCATTTTTTGATCGTGTTTAATAATCTGATGTATTTTAAAATTGTCGCCGATACCGTGGTGTATATTACCCATTTCAATTATCTTCCTCAGAACCGTAATATTCGTAAGATACTGACGTATACTCAGGTGTATATCTGCCACTTTTTATTTTGTATCAGAGTTAGGGCATACCATGAGAATCTCACAATACTAATATTATAATATTATAATCATATCATTTACTACAAAAAATATTACAAGGAAAAGAAATAGGCTTTGTGCGACTCGGGAAAATCAGTCTGACCAGCAGCAGAATGCAGTCCATAAACTTAAATAGATAATTCATAGAAATGTGCTTACTCTTGGAGATAAGACCACAAAAAAGTATTGTCAGTGATCACCATTACATTAGTACTTAAGATCGTCATCTGTCAAATTGTGGAACAACTGTACATGATTAGCTATGTGTGCCACAAAATTTACTGCCATGCTGGCTTAGAGTATATCGTATCGTATCGTATATCAAATCATTTCTCCTGGTATCGCCCATCCCCACTGCTAACTGATGCAGTGATACCTTGCCGGCTGCCGCCGCTGGCGGCACTTAAATTAGGGAATAAGTATACATCACAATAATATTTAACCAGAGAATGACAAGATAGCTGAAGCCATAGAGTAGTGTTTTCAGGAGACTGAAGCTAACGAACACAAGAGCAAGATATGTTGTTGCTTACCTATATACAGCAGCCAACTTGGGCTTTGCGGGTAGTATACAAAACGTAAAAGGATGCAGAAAATGGTTTGCTATCAGCTGCTTCAGACAGCTGTTGTAGAAATGAATATGGCGTGAGTCAGACAGTAGTTCCAGGCATCTTGCTTTGTCATCACAGCGAGAGAAGCGGATGGTGGGTGCTTTGATGGTTCCCCCACTCCCTTTGGACTTCGAGGTTGCATGTTGAATTTTTCATTTTCCTTAAATTTTGAATGGGAAGTGTGGTGTGTAGTGTTTTGACACTTCAGTTGAAAAGCATGCTGGCCTACTTGCTGTTACTGAAACACTGAAAAAAATCGGCAAACGGGGATGGACTGATGATACGGGAGGTCCAGCTCTCCCTGTCATCCACTTTCAATCCATCTTGGGAGCACTGCCCTGTTCGACTGGTGCTACATTCTACTCCCTAGCCCATAAGGGTTAATATCCATGGTTTGGTTGAATTTTACTACTTACAATATCCTGTATGGGAAAGCACTTGACCACTCCTTTAAAACTGTCTCCTCTGAGTAGCCGAGCCCTGTAACCCAATGTTCCTGATAATGCAATAAAGGACTGTATGATGCATTGTTGATATCTTCTCATAAACAAAACACTTGACCACCACAGTCCGCTGTGACTGCTAGGGTTGCCACCCGTTCCTTAAAATACGGATTCGTTCCCTATTGGACAGTGAGATGTTGTGTTCGGTTTTGAACCTATACGGAAAGCAAATTGTTCCGTATTTGCTGTCTGAATGGTCAAGCTGATGAACGTCAGTATTTTAAAATTACAGTGAGCGCATTTTTCGGTCAATCATAAAACCAGACAGTAAAATTATGCTTTTATCAACAACAATAAATATTACCAATCAATCAGGGTCGTTCTTCGGTATGTGTGAAGTACGCGACGTAAGCGACTTAACGTGAAACGAGAGGTCTGTCGAGTGTCGACCCGACCGTCGTACTCTCCCCCTACCCACAGACTCCGGTAACCCTAATCTTCTAACAGAGTTGTGTTGACTTTCTCACAACTATAGAGTAAGATAAAAGGCTTCTTGCTACAGCAAGGGGCAACTCAAAATATTCATGTAAAGAAAAGAAAAGAAGTAGGGAATGGCTGACAATTTTTGTTTCCCTGATTCGTTCAGAAAGTTCCATTTTTCGTAGGACATAGTTCTGTTTTTTAGAAGGGAAACAAAAATTTTGCTATATCTTACTGAGTGTCAGATAAATGATGTTCATTGTTTTTTTTATTTTTTTTAATGTGGTAACTAAGTTCTCAGATTTAAATGAAGAATTACTACCTGTAAAATTTCATTCAAAAGTCAAGGCTTTCTCGATTCCTGGAGCACATTTTCCAACAGAATGATCTTGAAAAAATGGCATTCAGACATTTTGGATCTGACATTATGTCATTATATTACATGACATGACAATAGTGTAATATGAAACTTTTTTCAAAGGCTATTGTAATTTAGTATATGAAAAAATCCTTGTGCATTTTATTATAAACCATAGTGTGTTATGAGCGTGAATAAAAGTAAACAGGAGAGTTAAGTGTCTTTGTCGCTGCATATTTAATTTAGAAATTCCAGAGACTAGTCACGTCTGTGATAACTGGTTTTATAAATGTTACAATATGTCATTAGAATTAAAATATGTCCTCGTCACCCTCGTGTTTAGTGCAGATAGCCTCAAAATGCCCGTGAAGTAAGACATAATTAAAAAAGTTTCTGGGGGGGGGGGAGGGAGAGGGGGACTCACAGCTGGATAGGCTCGCTCCGCTCGCCATCTTTCTTTCAAAGATTTACTGCACCTATAGTGCAGGCCGGGCCATACATTAGCCCGGTCAGTGGGGCATGGGCTGGATAAAAATAGTAAGGGGTGAGGATAGGACCTGGGGACTGCCCAGCACACAACACTTGCCTCCTGGCTGGCTTTGTGGTGTGTGTGCGCTCGCCATGATTATTCCTACTAACACAACTGCGTTCCTTATTTTTCTGAGCTCTAGGTGGCAGCCCTACTGACTGATGATAGGTGTCGTCAAGCAAGTGGCAAATCTATATAATAATGAAACAAAAACATTCAGGGGTCGAATGAAAATTGCCCACGAATATATTCTGTTGGCCAAGGTACAAGGTACAGTCAGGGAAAGTTCCGCATTACCCCCTTGGGTGAATGTGAAGCGGCAGCCAGACCTCATGTGTCTGGTAACTGTGAGTGTGAAGGAGGGGGAGACGGAGATTTGGAGGCAGAGGAGGGTTGAGTGATAGATTGGGAAAACAAAGCCACTATATATATATATATATATATATATATATATATATATATATATATATATATATATATAGCGAAAGGTAAGGATGTGTTTTGGGCATTTATGGATTTAGAGAAAGAGTATGATAAAATTGAT
The DNA here is from genome assembly GCF_032717465.1 of Coenobita brevimanus. Taxonomy (NCBI): domain Eukaryota; kingdom Metazoa; phylum Arthropoda; class Malacostraca; order Decapoda; family Coenobitidae; genus Coenobita; species Coenobita brevimanus. The sequence goes on along the minus strand of NC_136972.1, from coordinate 11,646,115 downwards.
AGGGAGGCTTTGTGGACTGTTTTAAGATTGTATGGACTTCATGGTAGGTTATTAAAAGGGGTGAAAAGTTTTTATGTAAATAGTAGAGCGTGTGTAAGAGTGGGAAATGCTGTGAGTGATTGGTTTCCTGTGAGAGTGGGGCTGCGACAGGGATGTGTGATGTCGCCTTGGTTGTTTAATATTTACGTGGATGGTGCTGTAAGAGAGGTGAATGCAAGAGTTTTAGGTGGAGGTCTAAGTCTGGTGAATGTTGATGGTGGAGTGTGGAATCTGAAGCAGCTGCTGTTTGCAGATGATACTGCACTGGTGGCTGATTCAGAGGAGAGATTGAGACAGTTGGTAGAGGAGTTTGGAAGGGTGTGTGAAAGGAGGAAATTGAAAGTAAATGAGAATAAGAGTAAAGTGATGAAGTGTACGAGGTTGGTAGATGGTAGGGGGATGAATATAGTTTTGAATGGCGAGTTGCTTGAGGAGGTAGAGTGTTTTAAATATCTAGGGTCACATGTTGCTGTGGATGGAAGAATAGATGCAGAAGTGAAGTTTAGAATAAATGAAGTAGGAAAGGCGCTGGGAGGAATGAAAAAAGTGTTTAGATGTTGTTCGCTTAGAATGGATGTAAAGAGAAGGTTGTATGAGGGTGTTGTGGTACCGACTGCGTTATATGGGGCTGAAACATGGAATATAGGTGTAGCAGAGAGGAAAAGTTTGAATGTAATGGAGATTAGGTGTCTGAGGAGTATGTGTGGAGTGACGCATATGGATCGAGTGCGAAATGATGAAGTGAGGAGAACTGGAGTTGTTCGGGAGATGGTTGGTAGAGTTGAGCAGAGGGTGTTGCGATGGTTTGGGCATATGGAGAGAATGGATAATGAGCGTTTGGTGAAAAAGATAACTAGATCTGATGTGAGAGGTGTAAGGCTGAGAGGAAGACCACGAATAGGATGGATGGACAGTGTGAAGAGAGCACTGGATGCGAGAGGAATGTCTGTTGAGCAAGGAAGAGTGGCTGTGCGTGACAGAAATAAATGGAGAGAAATTGTGAATGAATAAGTGATGACAGCCCTGAGGGGATATTCTCCCGCATTTGGTCTGATCAGCTAGTCAGATCAGGTGCGGGTAAGGGGATGGGTCTGTTATGATGTGGCAGGGGTAAACCAGTTCTGCTGTCGGGCCCTGCTGCTGATGTCACTGATTGCATTGCGCAGTTGACCCTTCTGCGGTGTGGTGCGGTGAGGATCTGTCCGTTCTCCCCTTTGGAGCTAAGATGCGAATGAATGAGTTTGAATGGATGAGTAAATGGGGAGTGTGTCGTCCTGTCTCGGCTACCTCCCTTTCCTTGGGGGAAGCAGCCTAGGTATATATATATATATATATATATATATATATATATATATATATATATATATATATATATATATATATATATATATATATATATATATATATATATATATATATATATATATATATATATATATAAACATCCACCTGCAAACATTTCCAGTGTTATTCTGGTAATTATTCATCTCAAACTAAGAGTCTAGGGTAATGTGTAATAATAAAAAAAAAAAAAAAAAACAATCTATATGAGCGACTAACAGACTTCTCGTTTTCCTCTGGACAGAATGACGTGGGAAGTCCTAATTATAAGATCAGTCTTTGTAACTATTATTCCTATCGAACATTACAAAACGAAGGCAAAGAAACATACCTCTGACAGTAAACATGTATTATATATGCAGTAATGTATACAGACATAGAGGACTGTGTAATACCATACAAACAATATACCGCTTTTGCTCTTTGAGAATACGTCGGACGCATTATCATTGATTGTTGATACTGTGATATGAGCAACTCTCCGAATCCTTCCACCCCCGGCCACCCCCTCTCACTCAAAGTTACCAGACAAGTGGGGTCTGGCTGTAGTTCGTGAGTGTTCGTCGACCACCAATGCTCCAAACATTGGGTAATGCGGAACTTTCCCTGACTGTACCGAAGCAAGAGTGAAGAATTTTGTTGAAGTCGACGGAGTTCAGTTACCACGTTTCACAAGAAGCCAATCCATATTAGAAATATATGGAGGCTGGCATTCAAGCGTCTTTGAACAAATTTTCACCAATGGAAATAAACTTCTGCACGTCCACATACTTGTTATTTCCGGAAATAAACTTCTGCATATCCACATACTTGTTATTTCCTGAAGGTTTGGTGAAAATTCGTCCACAACTTTTCGAGATATTTTGACAATACAGAAGCACATACACGGACATATGCCAATAAAAACTATATAGCCTAGCCTTGCCAAAGGCGGGCGATAAACATTTATATATATATTAAAAAAAAAAAAAAATCCTGTCATTCGCTTGCAGCGTTGAGGTAGTCTTTTATTTCCTGCAGCACTGTAAAAATTAGGTTACATGTTGCTGTATATTTAAGCCTGCTCACATTGTGGTCGGACTTGGTCATGTTCTGACGCAAGCTTTCTGATAGTGTAGGTCGGCGTAAGAGATCGAGGATCGCTGTGTTTAACTACACAGCGTTCAGGGCAACGTGCTTCATACCACCAGACATGATGCAGGTGACAGTGAGAAACAATGCCTAGCCAGAGAAGTTCCACCTATAGGTTTTACTCCGACCTAGACGATCGGGCAATATGCGTCAAAAAATTTCCATTTCCTCTTCAGTTTGATAATACCCAGTTTTCCCAATACATCGAAGAATTACAACATTGCAACAAAAAGGCCAAGAAGCTCTGGTAGTAATGTATCGTATAGAATTGCCTTTTACTTTATAACCATACATCCTTAAACATTTGAAATGAAATTATGTCCTAAGTGGACCCTGTTTAGATAGTTGAAGCTTCAGTTAGCGATATTTGGTTATGATATACATAGTTGTCTTCATCTGAGCTGAATATTATCATGTGACCGTGTGTGAAATATATATAAATTGTTGGAGTATCTGTGAATGCCTAAATTACTGAAGTGATGTTCGAGGTGGTCGCAATGAAGAATTTGTGTGTTGAGTTATTGGAACATGGCATACCTTGCAAAATAAATGAGGGACTGCTAGTGGCGAGTGAGCTGGGGTAGGGCAGCCAATATTCCAGCAAGGGGAAGAAGGATAGGGTGTAACCTGTGAAAAATGACCGTCGATATATCAGTTTCCTGACTGGAAAAAAAAAAAAAAAAATCCTCTTTATCACTAATATTTTGAACGTTAAGAACGTTTACAGTAAAAGTAGCAAAGAAAAATTATTTGTACATAACCGGTTTATACGTTGATATATTAACGGCCGATGGACAGTGTATATATATATATATATATATATATATATATATATATATATATATATATATATATATATATATATATATAAATAAATGAGTAAATATATATATATATATATATATATATATATATATATATATATATATATAAATAAGTAAATATATATATATATATATATATAAATAAATAAATAAGTAAATATATATATATATATATATATATATATATATATATATATATATGTATATATATATATATATATATATATATATATATATATATATATATATATATATATATATATGTGTGTGTGTGTGTGTGTGAGAGTGTGTGTGTGTGTGAATAACTGTGTTCGTCACCAGATTATAGCTCATTCATCTTTACCTGGCGGATATACTCGTCCATTTACAGCTAGTTTCACATACCTCTGTGGCAGAATTATAAAATACTATGGCTCTGCCTCCTTTTCATAGTTCTTTTTGACAAGCACCATATCCTAGTACAATAAAGAGTTCATGACAGAGACAGCAATATAATGTCAAGTTACAACATAATTTCAATGTACTTCCGCAGTTTTATCCAACTCCACCAATGAATTACGAGAAATAATTCACAAACATTCTTAGCCTGATATGACAATCTAAGTAAAATCGTCACTCATTAGCTGGTACACAATGCTAGAATTATCCAAACATGGTATCAGTATTAACGCTGAAACTAATATAACAGACTAGTTATGAAGACCATGAAATTAATGACGATGCTTTTTAATACTACTGAAGTCTTAGTTCAGTCATGTGTCGTCAGCCGAATTAAAATGCAAAGTAGTTCATTCACGAAGAACGGATTAACTCCTTCGGTATTGTGACGTGATTTATTTTTACTGCAACTATGCGATTTTATTCAGCACTGGGCTTTAGTAGTGATGAGAAACGTCTCTCAGTCCCTTAGAAAAACCGTCTGCCGGATATAAAAATAAAAAATAGAAAGTTCGTTATCCCTCAGAAGGGTATAAATATTTTACTACCCGTCTCTCTCTCTCTCTCTCTCTCTCTCTCTCTCTCTCTCTATTGTTGCGTCTGTAAGAATGTCTGTATAATTTCTGTATATTATACACGTATGGATAATGCGTGTGTGTCGCCAGGCGAGGTGTGTACGTCGATGCTATGTACACTAGGATCCACGAACGTGCACTCGCTATCATGTTTTTGCCTGTTGGTATGCACACATTTATAAAGTCTTAGTTAATTCTGTTTGCTCTCTCGACGCGGGTGTGACTAGAATTGTTTGTAATATCAGTGACTTCCGGTGGAGCTTAAACTGGCAACATGAAGATTTGTATTCACCAGCGATGTTTATAGCGTTTGGAGTATGGGGGAGAGATTAATTTGCTTAACTCTTCTGTGTACTTCTCGTCTGCCTCTAGCTGCCTGTTGATTCGTGCACATGGCCGGAGGGTATATACAGAGGAGAATTTTGAATGGAGAACAGTTTTTGTGGGATTGGCGTCGAGAGAGGGAGCTTTTGGACTGGAGATCAGAGAGGGAAGAGGAGCTGTATTTTGTGTGTTGTATATGTTTCTGAACATCTTTTCACTTCGTATCAGCATCCAATTGCAAGTATTTGTTATTATTATTATTAGTGGCACTTACAGAATGCAGTTTAGTTATCTCTTTTTTTTTTTTTTTTTTATTGATCTTATTGCTTTTGTCTGGCAAGTTTATTCCCAAATTTTAGTGTAATTATTCAGGGTATTATCAGGTTGCTTATTTTTCTCATTCTTTTGTGTTTCATTATCTAATTGTAAATATTATAAATATTATTAGCTTGTATTACATTAGGTATTACTCACTGTGTTTGTTTTACCCTTGGTAACGTCAGCTAATTTTACATACTTTCGGACCTGTGTTGCGAGAGTGGAGTTAGTGTCTTTATATTGTTTTCCATTAAGTATTTGATCATTTCCATTTTCATTTTGTTTTTCTCGGTTTTCCTACGCAGTCAGATTTAGTTACCTAGTGTTGCCTACTCCCATCTCGTAACACATAAATTGACGATACCTCGCCAGGATAATACCCTGATATTTTGTTTTGATTGTGCCATTGTGGTTGTGCGTCATCATGCAGGGTAGAACTAGAGATGTTACTGTGGCGCCCCTACATATTGTGAGTCAGCAGAATGCAGCTGACTTCATCAACACACGACCAATGGAGGATAAGGTTAGGAGGTTGCAGAGGCAGGAGTTAACCTTAGTGCGCGTCCACATGTGTGGTCAAACAAGGGTTGGCAACATGTATGCAACACAGTAACGAACACACTACAAACATGTTGGGAACAGAAGCGTCCAAATCATGTTGGCAACATCATGTTAAAGTCTCAGTTGCCTGGTATAGACACACTTATCCCATCACCTCTGCTGCCAGTGTTCGAAGCTGCTTGAAAACAAGTTTGCATATTTCTGTCCAAGTACTGCTGCAAACATGTTCCCAAACATGTTGCCAGCTGTGTTGCCAACATATGTTTGAGCACACGTGTGGACGCACTCTTAGTTACCCAAGCTCTTGAAATTCAGAGTGTGTCAGGTAATGCCTTCCTGCTAAATAAATTTGCCACCGACTGTTTGGCACAGACCCATACGAAGTCCCTGGATCCATGCCAGACCTTGAATCAATTTCTAGATCAGTCCATTCATCCCATGATAGTTTAGTTGACACAGTCATCAAGCAGAAAGAAGCTATTGATGTAGAGCAGACTAAGCGCGATCATGAGTATAGGATGTTACATTTTAAACTACAGCTTCAGAGGGAGAGGAAGGAGGAGGAGAATAGAATGTTACAGCTTAAACTACAGCTTCAGAGGGAGAAGAACGAGGAGGAGAATATTAGACTACAGAAGGAGAAAATAAAACTGGAGCAGATAAAGCTTAACTATGAAATGCGTATGAATTGCCCAAGTGCCCCAACTAATTTTCCTCATTCTTTTTTCAGAATTTAGAGCCGTTGAACCCAATAAATTAGTTCCCCCATTCGATGAGTGCTTAGTCCTGGAGATCTTTGACCGATTTGAGAAGTTTGCTACAGGTAAAAAGTGGCCAAGAGACAGCTGGTCAACTCTAGTTCAGACAGTAATCAAGAGTAAAGCGTGGAAGGCTTATGACAGTATTAGTCACCAAGAATCACAGGATTACGAGGTATTAAAGAAAGCCATACTGTGTGCATACGATATGAGACCTGAAGCTTACAGACAGAAATTTAAGAATTGTAGGAAGAACACTCATGACACTTTTGTAGATTTCAGTAGCAGATGACTGATGCATTTAATCAATGGATGCGAAGTGAGGATGTCTCAGAATCTTATGATAAGCTTAAGGAACTTGTTATCCTCGAGAACTTCCATGAGACTGATACAGATTTAAGAACTTACCTTGCTGGTAGGCAAGTTAAGAATGCTGCTGAAGCTGCAGTTTATGTAAATGATTATTTATTGCTTAAGAATTTGAATAAGGGTAAGGAAGTTCCTGGGAGTGTTCCTCAAAAGTGTTACCCCTCTCAGCTCCCCAAAGAACCATCTCAAAAGCCCAACTCCACGAATTACCCCACCCCCAAACCTGATACACCTCACATTTCCCCAAAACCTACATGCCACCCATTTACTTGCTCATATTGCAAGGGGCAAAAGTCAGGTGTTATGAAGCCAGTGAGCTTTGTTTCTCGTGGAGCTCCCGTGGTTACCCCTTCAGTTGGTTCCCCAGTTGTTAGTCAGGGAAACTCTGATGTTTTACCCTCTTCTAGGGTTGATGTTGTTCCGGAATATGGGAAAAAGAAGACCACAGTTGCGTCGGAGCCCACTGTTTCTTGAGATGTGGTACATACATTAACGAGCAGTGTTGCCCCTGCTTCTTCTCATGCCCTCTACCTGTATTTTGGTTCAGTTAAGATGAATGGCGTGCAGCATCCTGTACATATTTTTCGTGATACTGATTCTTCAATTTCTTTGTGGGTAAGGCCAAATATTGAAGATTTTGATGTTGCAGGAGGAGAATTTGTTTTGATTAGAGGAGTAACAGGTGCAAAGACCATGCCACTAGTTTCTTGTGAGCTTAAATGTCAGTTGTTTAATGGATCCGCATGATGGGTGTTGTAGATTATTTACCAGAGAGTGGTGTTGATTTAATACTTGGCAATGACCTAGTGGGAGGTGAGGAGATTACAACTCCAGTTTTGTCAGAGGTGCCAGTGCCCAAAGTTCCTCCACAGGTTGATCCCAATGATTCAGAGGTGTTCCCAGTTTGTGCAGTGTTTAGGTCCATGTCACGTGGAGAGAGGAGTCGACAGGAGGATGTTGCTTGTAGTTGTCCTGCGTTATCGTACCAGAGGCAACAGTTAGTCCTATGTCTGAGGACACAAAACAAGCTGACAATGAGATATCTTTGGCAGATACATTTATGGGTTCTTTGGAAGATATTCCACCTGTTCCATTGGAGGAGGTGAACATTGAGAAGTTAAAAGAGTTGCAGTCTGGAGACCAGGAGATTCAGAGATTGAAGTTCTGTGTGATGAAAGATTTTGAGGAGAAGGGTGTATGTTTTTATGTGAAAGATGAGATTTTGTGGAGACGGTGGAGACTTCCACATGTGAATGTAGATGATGGGATGTGGGACTGCCATCAGATTGCACTACCTAATGTGTGCTGGAGTTAATTCAACTGGCCCCTTCTACTCCACTTGCAGGTCACATGGGTGTAAGGAAGACCCTGGAGAGGTTGTGTGTGGAATTTTACTGGCCCCACATGGCAGCTGATGTGGCTAAGTTTGTTAAACATGTCATACCTGTCAAGTAGTGGGTAGCCCAAATCAGTCTGTCCCTAAGGCCCCTCTTGTTCCCATTCCTGCCATTGATCCCCTTTTTTCCAGGTTAGTTAATTATATGGTGGGACCCTTGCCCTCGACTTCTAGTGGTAACTCATATTTGCTCACGATCACTGACCCCTCCACAAGGTACTCTGAGGCGATACCTCTCCGTTCTATCAAAGCTAAGGTAGTGGTAAGATTTTTGCTAGATTTCTTTAGAAAGTTTGGTTTGCCCCGGGAGGTTCAGTCAATAATTTCCATTCCAACATCTTCTAGGAGTCTTTAGCTCAACTTGGCATGACACATATCAAGAGCAGTGCCTACCACCCGGAGACACAAGGTGCCTTGGAGCATTACCACCAGACACTCAAGAATATGCTCTGTAAGTACTGTCTGGAGAACTGTAATGACTGGGACCGTGGTGTGCCGTTCCTCCTGTTTGCTACGAGGGAAGTCATCCAGGAGAGTTTGGGGGTCTCTCCTAATGAGCTCGTGTTTGCCCATCGAGCTCGGGGTCCCCTGAGCTTGGTTAAGGAGACTTGGAGCAGTAACCTCGCTGAGAGCCAGAGCTTACTTCGTTATATACAGGACTTCAAGACCCTGATGAGTGAGACTCTGTAGCTGGCCCAGGAAAATCTCAAGCAGGCTTAGGACAACATGAAGGTGTGGTATGATCAAAAGGTCAGGCTGAGGGAATTTCAGGTTGATGATGAGGTTTTGGTGTAGCTGTCACTGGAGGGTCAGCTGCTGGCTGCTAAGTTTAGTGGTCCTTACCCTGCAGTGTGGCATATTGGAGACACCGACTACCTGGTGGAGACCCACGACAGAACAAAGAAGTTCCAACTGTGCCATGTGAACATGATGAAGCTGTGCCATCATGCATCAGATTCTCCGGCTCGTGTACACCTTGTCTCCACCACTGCTGCAGCTGCTGACGAGGAAGTTGAGAGTGGCTTGTTTGAGGTGGACTGTAAGTTTCCAGATTGTAGCTGGGTGAAGAATGATGAGGCAGAGTCCACTCTCTACTCCAGCTTAGCACATCTGCCTCGGGATCGAGCATCGCAATTGGTTGCCCTCTTGTCAACTTATAAGAAAGTGTTAAGCAGTGCCCTTGAAAAGATCGATTGGATTCAGCACGACGTGGCTGTGGGTGACGCGGTTCCTGTGAAGTTGCCCCCTTATTGAGTTAGTCCTCAGCGTGTTGGCTTGCTACATCGAGAGCTCAATTATATGTTTGACCATGGTCTTATCTCCCCCTGTGTTAGTCCCTGGAGTTCCCCTGTGACGTTGCAGCCTAAACCAGATGGCACCGTATGATTCTGCATAGACTATAGACGAGTGAATGTGCTAACCAAGACTGATACCTACCCATTGCCCTGGCTTGAGGATTGCATTGATCGCATTGGCTCGTCTAGTTACATCACCAAGTTAAATCTCAAGAAAGGCTTCTGGTAAGTGCCTTTGACCGAACGGGCTAAGAAGGTCTCATGTTTTGTGGCAGACGGACAAACATAGTGTAATGTGATGCTGTATGGTATGAAAAATGCCCCGGCAATGTTCAAGCGGTTATTGAACATGGTTGTCAGTGGTATGAAACACTGTCTGGTATACTTGGATGACGTAGTAGTCTTTACCAATGATTGGGAACACCCCTTAAGAGAACTAGATGTTTTGCTGTCCAGGCTTTCCAAGGTTTGCCTTGTAGTAAATTTAAAGAATTGCAAGTTTTTTTGTGCACAAGATCAGTATCTTGGTTATGTGGTTGGTCATGGTTGTGTATGCCCCCCTGACTCTAAGGTGGAGGCAAGAGTTTGAAGGCATCACAAAACAGGTGTGAGATACGGAGATTCCTGGGAAGTATTGGCTACTATCGTCATTTTTGAAGAACTTTGCAACAATAGTGGCCCCACTCACTGAATTCCTTAAGAAAGATAGAAAATACATCTGGACTGATGTGTGTCAGAATAATTTTGATGCAGCCAAAGAGATTTTATGTAATTATCCTGTTATGGCTGCGCCAAACGTTAATAAGACATTTTAAACTTGCTGTAGATGCTAGTAATGTGGGTGCAGGAGATGTGTTAACCTGCCCCGTCCTGTCGACGTATGGGTACGTTGCAACATTTTGCATTTGCCAGTCCCGACGACGTACTGGTACGTCATGCAATTGCAAGGTCCCTAATTTGCACAATTTTCAATTTTTGAGCTTGATTTTTCGTACGTATACACGGGACACCTTCCTCTATTCCTCTAAAAGATGCCAAGCAGGTACAATGCCTTACACTGCATAACCTCCCCCCACCATTGTCTCAGCAATTCACCTGTTACCAGTGACCTGGCCAATAAAGACATTCAGGGCCAGAGTGATTCCCCAATCGAAGACAATGTGGAGGACAAAGTTTGCATAGCATTAGTGGTAGAAACAGTCAGAAATGATGATCAGGTAATGTGGCAAAAGGTCAGGAATGGTGATGAGTTAGTGAGTGAAACAATGCTTATAATGCCTATATTACTGTTTGAAAACCAATATATTCTCGTACTACATATAAATTCATACCAGATAAATAAATAAATACCGTTTATGAGTGGTTTGGAATAGTTATCCTCCCATAGAACTCGTTTTCTTTGCAGCCAGCCTGATAGAAAACCCTGAAAGGTAAGGAGGTACTCCTACCTGTATCGAGTATTTTAAACTTCAGGTGAGCGATTTCTCTATGAATTTTCGATGTTTGTCACCAAAAGCGGAGGTTTTAGCCAAAATTTTTTTTTTCCAAAAATGCTCGGGACTGGGGGGTGTCGGAGGTGCGAAAGTGCTCGAGACATGACGGGTTAATGCAGGACGACGATCATGGCATAGAGCATCCTGTTTGTTATTTCAGTAAGAAGTTTTGTGTTTCTCAGCATAATTATTCTATTATCGAAAAGGAACTATTAGCCCTGATCCTCGCCCTGCAGCACTTTTCTGTGTATGTCCATGCATTTGGACCTACTGTCATTGTATATACTGATCATCACCCACTCAAATTTCTGAATAATATGAAGATGAAGAATCAGCGATTGATGCATTGGAGTTTGTTCCTTCAGCAGTTTCATTTGGATATTGGACATATTAAGGGTGTTGACAATATCATCACTGATTGTCTCGTTCATAAGAACGAATTTCCGTAAGAGAAGATTCTTAGGTGTGTAAGAATGTCTATATAATTTCTGTATATTATGCATGTATGTATAATACATGCATGTCACCAGGCGAGGTGCTATGAACACTAGCATTCATGCACATGCACTTGCTATCATGTTTTTGCCTGTTGGTATGTACACATTCACAAAGTATTAGTTAATTCTGTTTGCTCTCTTGATGCAGGTGTGACTAAAATTATTTGAAATATCTGTGACTTCCAGTGGAGCTTAAACTGGTGACTGGTGACAAAGTTTTGTATTGACCAGCGATATTTATAATGTTTGGAATATGGGGGAGAGATTAATGTGCTTAACTCTATTCTGTATACATCTCGTCTGCCTCTAGCTGTGTGTTGATGCGTGCACACGGCCGTAGGGTATATAAAGGGGAGCATTGTGAATGGAGACCAAAGAGTTTCTGTGGGATTGGCGTCAAGAGAGGGAGCCTTTGGACTCGAGATCAGAGAGGGAGGAGAAACAGTATTTTGTGTGTTGTATATATTTTTGAACATCTTTCAACTTCGTATCAGCATCCAATTGCAAGTATTATTGTTATTATTATTAGTGACAATTACAAAATGCAGTTTAGTTATATCATTCTGAATGATTTTACTTCTTTTGTCTGGCAGGTTTGTTCCCAGACTTTAGTGTAATTATTCAGGGTATTATCAGGTTGCTTGTTTCTTCTCATTCTTTTCTGTCTCATTATCTCATTGTAAATAACGTAAATATTATTAGCTTGTATTATATTAGGTATTTTTCATTGTGTTTGTTTTGCCCTTGCTAACTTCAGCTAATTTTTTTTTACGTTCGGACCTGTGTTGCGAGATTGTAGTTAGTGTCTTTTTATTGTTTTTCATTAATTATTTGGTAATTTCCATTCTCATTTTGTTTTTCTCGGTTTTCTTAGGCAGTCAGATTTAGTTACCTAATTTGCCTACTCCTATCTAATAATATATATATATATATATATATATATATATATATATATATATGCAAAATAACCACAGGAGAAATGAAGGGAGCGACAGTGAGTACTTTCGTATATTACATCTTCAGACAGAGTGAGACAGAAACGTGTGTATGTATATATATATATATATATATATATATATATATATATGCATGCAAAATAACCACAGGAGAAATGAAAGGAGCGACAGTGAGTACTTTCGTATATTACATCTTCAGACAGAGTGAGACTGAAACGTAAAGGGTAGAGGTCTTTTATGCACACCCGCAGCAGGTAGTGGCACACAGAACAAAGGATAACCTGAATTTTTACCTGCGGCTTAACTTATGGTCACTTGCAGCAGGGAGTGGAACACAACAAAGGATGACCTGAGTCTAAAAATGGGTGATGGGTGATAGGTACCTTTCTTTTTTCTTCCTTAGGGATGCACGTGACAAAGGAGGAGGGAGTAGGAGGGGAGGAAAGGAGGAGGGAGGGGGAAAGGGGGAGGGGAAGGGGGAAGGGGAGAGGGGGGAGGGAGCAGGAGGGGATAAATACTGCTGCTTAACTTAAGACCTAGATTATTAATGCTAGGTGTATCCCACACAGGTGTGACTACACTGCCAGGAGATGAGAGGGAACAATCAGTTGTTAGTCTGGGGGATACTGCTTTAAAATTAATTCAGTTAACAATTTATCACACTTAAAATGACCATAGCTCATGTTTACATTCTTTTCATATGTGCCAGAAATTAGACAAGATTCTATTACATTTCTTTCATCTAAGCTTTTTGATCTTCCTAGAATCTTGGAGCCTGCCCAGTCAATATGGTGATCACTGGATGCTTTGTGCTGAAATAAACCACTACTCTGTTGGGCTGTCCTTACACTGTATTTATGTTGTGAGATTCTAGTTTCCAAATCTCTTCCAGATTGTCCTATGTAAAATTTGTTACAGCTTTTACACGGGATTTTGTAAACAACGCCTGAATTACTGAAAGGGCTGTTCTTGATGAGGTTTTTTTTTATGGTGTTCTCATATTTGAATACTACTTGTATGTGAACAACATTAAGAAAATTTTCATGGAAGGGGAGGACAAGGGTTCTTTGAATATTCTGGTGATCTGGCTTATTAGTTTCCCTTCCAGGAATCTTTTCTTGACTGCATTGTGGCACTGAGTTAGTATGTTTTGTGGATATTTTAGCATCTTTCCAATACTCTAAATCATTTGTAGTTCATCATCTAAAAATTCTGGGTCTGAAATACTGTATGCTCTTAAGTACATGGATATGAACACAGATCTTTTTACATTAATATGATGGTTTGAATAGTAATACACATATGACATAATATTTGTAGGTTTTCTGTATACCTTAGGCTTCAAAACATTTTGGTCCCTGATAACTTTTACATCCAAAAATGGCAATTCATTATCCATTTCCATCTCATGAGTAAACTTAATCGATGGAACTAACGAATTTAATTGCAGGAGAAATTCATCAATGGGAAGACTGGTAGGCCAGAAGCACAGGATATCATCAACATATTAGAGCCAAACTATGTTTTGCTCCTTTATGGGGGTCAGTTAATGTTTCTCAAAGTATTCCATGTAAATATTTGCCAGAACTGGGGACAGGGGATTACCCATGGCCATGCCAAAATTTTGTGTGTAAAATTTGCCTTCAAAGGTAAAAGATGATACCTTGTCATTTTTGGATATAAAAGTTATCAGGGACCAAAATGCTTTGAAGACCAAGGTATACAGAAAACCTACAAATATTATGTCATATGTGCATTACGATTCAAACCATCATATTAATGTAAAAAGATCTGTGTTCCTATCCATGTACTTAAGAGCATATACAACTTCAGACCCAGAATTTTTAGATGATGAACTAAAAATGATTCAGAGTATTGGAAAGAAGCTAGAATATCCATAAAGCATACTAACTTAGTGCCACAATACAGCCAAGAAACGATTCCTTGAAGGGAAAACTAATAAGCCAGATCACCAGAATATTCAAAGAACCCTTGTCCTCCCCTTCCGTGAAAATTTTCTTGATGTTGTTCACATACTGAGGAAACTTAATGTACAAGTAGTATTCAAATATGAGAACACCATGAAAAAAAAAAAAAAAACTCATCAAGAACAGCCCATTCAGTAATTCAGGCGTTGTTTACAAAATCCTGTGTAAAAGCTGTAACAAATTTTACATAGGACAATCTAGAAAAGATTTGGAAACTAGAATTTCACAACATAAATACAGTGTAAGGACAGCCCAACAGAGTAGTGGTTTATTTCAGCACAAAGCATCCAGTGATCACCATATTGACTGGGCAGGCTCCAAGATTCTAGGAAGATCAAAAAGCTTAGATGAAAGAAATGTAATAGAATCTTGTCTAATTTGTGGCACATATGAAGAGAATGTAAACATAAGCTATGGTCATTTTAAGTGTGATAAATTGTTAACTGAAATTATTTTAACCCCTAAACTGTGGGGTTGTTTTGGCGCTCCTTGAGTGTCCCACGGCGATATTCGCGCTCTGACAGACTTTATAAAAATATTGGCCAAAAATCAATTATTAGTCCTAGAATATTATAATTAGATATGCATATGACACATACCTTTAGCTTTCTCCTGGGATGTTTGTTGAGCCTTCGTCGAGTACTGTAGGACTTGTGGAGACTTCTGAAGTTGGGTAACGAAGTCTCCACTTTACACTTCCCGACACCCCGTAATATGATTTCCACAGTCTGATATTATCACTAGAAAGACTATTCTATGATTTTCAAATAGTTTGGAATCCATACTCCCAAAAAAAAACACTGTGAAAGCAATGAAAATTACGAGCGCGTACCAGCTTCCCACTTGCGCACGTTTGCCGTTGGTATTCTGGCATTTATTATTCATAAAAACGCTCACACTTTATATTTCTATTACTATATAACATATATATATATATCTGCAGTCTTCATCCATAATTTTCCCTCAGTAACAGTAGTTTATTGTCACTGTAGGCATTCAATTTCTCTTTCAGTAAAATACGTAGCATTCACTTTCTCGTCCTGTATACTAACGTTGAGAGCGAATCTGTCACTTTCACTTTCATAACTCATAGTATTCTTACATGCTAGAGTGAAACTTTCACTTTCATTACTCCTAGTATATATACTCTTTTTCTTATATTACTACTCATTTACATCTCTATTTACATTCTCTATTTTATTTACAATATTTACATTTCTATTTTATTTACACTTTGTTATGCACTGTCACTTGCAGTAACTTATAAATCTATTTTCCACTGTTCACTTATATTTACATTCATTGCTTTCACTTGCTGTTTACACATTATTTACACATTATTTACATTTCCTCTTGCACTGTTTTAGTCACCAGAAAAATCGTAGTCACTGTCCATCATTTTCATTGATAAATTAGCCAGTCCACATTCCACAGCAGTCACTTAGCCCTTTACCCCTCCCCACACGAGGTTTAATAGGGGTAGAGGTCACAGGGCCCTTTGCAGGGCTAAAAAACAGCGGAATTGGATAGGTGCGAATCCAAAGTGGTTTCACCTTGAAAGACGACAGTAAACTGAATGCTGTGGTGGCCTAGGGGCAGTGAAAGGCTGCCAATGTCAGGGTGGTGACAGCTGCTAATATATACGTTATGAAATGATTGGCAGGAAATCTAGACAATACATAATAAATTAGGTAGTTCCAGGTGAATAAAATATCACTTAGGCTTCTTCTTTCCTTTCTTATATATATTTTTATTACGAGAATAGATTATACGGCATATTTCAACGGGAAATAAACAGGAAAAATTAGCGAACGAGTGCAAGTGAGGTGCTGTCAGGTGATAATTAGTCAATTCCAGGTGTATGGCACAATAACTTACCTTACTTCTTTTTTGTAAGAGAGTAAGAAATTGTTTTGGAAGGAGATAAAGAAAGTAAGGTGGTGTGAAAGGGGAAATAGTAGGGGAGTGAAAGATAGGAATAATAGATTGTTGGTGGAGAAAAGAGAGAAATTGAGGAGATGGAAGGAGCACTTTGAGGATTTGTTGAATGTAGAGAGTGAGAGCAGTGTGAGTATAAGTGGTTGGGGAATGGCTGGGAGAAGAAGAGATGAGAGGAGGGAGGAAGAGATCAGTAGGTCGGAAGTAGTGGAAGCGATGAAGATTAAGCTGGGAAAGGCCCCAGGAATTGATGGAGTGTGTGGTGAAATGCTTAGGTATGGGGGTGAGATTGTTGTGGAGTGGATATGGAAGTTGTGTAGATTGGCTTGAGAAGAGGGAAGGGTTCCAGAGGACTGGAAATCAGGTATAATTGTTCCTCTGTACAAAGGAAAAGGGGAGAGAGAAGTATGTGGTAACCATAGGGGTATTTGCCTTCTTAGTGTGACTGGTAAAATATATGGTAGAATACTCATTGATAGGGTTAGGCTTATGACAGAGGAGCTAGTTGGATAAGAACAAGGGGGATTTAGGAAGGGAAAAGGGTGTGTAGATCAGATATTTGTTCTAAGATGTTTAGTGGAGAAGTATCTAGAGAAGGGAAGGAAAGTGTATGCTGCCTTCATGGACTTGGAGAAAGCTTATGACAGAATAGATAGGCAAGGTATGTGGAAGGTATTAAGAATATATGGAGTGGAGGGGAAATTGTTGAGTGCTGTGAAGAGTATGTACGAGGGAGCTAGGGCTGCGGTGCGAGTGGATGGTGAGCTGAGTAAGTTCTTTGATCTCATTGTGGGACTGAAACAGGGGTGTGTGATGTCTCCATGGCTGTTTAATATATATATGGATGGGGTTGTAAAGGAGGTGCAAGGTAGGGCAGTGGATGTGGGGGTGGCCCTAATGAATGAGGGTGAGATTTGGAAGCTTCCGGTGTTGCTGTTTGCTGATGATACAGTATTGTTGAGTGAAGATGAATGGGAGTTGCAAGGTTTGGTGAATGAATTTGGGACAGTGTGTAGGAGGAGGAAGCTGAAAGTTAATGTAAACAAAAGTAAAGTTATGGTGTTTGAGAGGAATGAAGTCACAGAGTGTGCAGTGAGGTTGGATGGTGAGGATATGGAGAATGTGAGTGCATTGAAGTACTTGGGTAGTGTGATGAGTAAGGATGGAACTTTGGGGGATGAAGTACGTGAAAGGGTACAGCAGGGAAGAAAGGTTGTTGGTACACTGAAAGCAGTGATGAGAAATAGGGAGGTGAGTATGGAAGTTAAGAAGTCACTGCATGATGGTATTGTGATCCCTACCCTGACGTATGGAAGCGAGGCATGGACCTTGCAAGAGGGGAACAAGTCAAGAGTGAGAGCAGTGGAAATGAGTTACTTGAGAGGAGCATGTGGAGTGACGTGAAGGGACATGTTGACGAATGAAGAAGTGAAGGAACGTTGTGGGGTAGATGTGGATGTGGTTGAAAAGATTAGGAGAAATACACTGAGGTGGTTTGGACATGTGGAGAGAATGGAGAATGACAGACTGACTAAGAGGGTGTATGTAGGTGAGGTGGAGGGAGGGAGAAGGAGGGATAGACCGAGGATGAGGTGGAGGGATGGAGTTGAGAGGTATATGAGGGAGGGGGGGGTGAGTTGGGGGGAGAGGAGTCAAATGGTGGGTGACAGAGTGACTTGGAGGCGTTTTGTCTGCGGCCACCCTTTGCGGGATTAGGGCGTCGGGCTATAGATAGATAGATAGATAGATTTTCTATAAAAATAGGGCATAGGGCTTATTTCAATGGATGAAATCAGTGGAAAATTCCGGGTAAGATTTACTTAGTGCAGTGCGGCCGGGCAGGCGAGAGGAGGGGGTAATGGAGGGGAGGTAGGGAGGGGAGTCAAGAATGGGGAGAAATCTCTAAATTGTCAACAATGGATGGAAGTACAGATGAGATGAGGAGTGCTGACTAGTGTTGGACATTGGCAGTACTGTTAGATGATACAAGCCACCACTTGAAAGCCCGGGCGAATTCAACATAACACAGAATCACAAAAGTGACGCCCTGCAGTATGATCCCTTTCTCCCAAGCATCACAAAAGTGACACCCCGCGGTTAAGGGGTTAAAGCAGTATCCCCCAGACTAACAACTGATTGTTCCCTGTCATCTCCTGGTAGTGTAGTCACACCTGTATGGGACACACCTAGCATTAAACCTCTAGGTCTTAAGTTAAGCAGCAGTATTTATCCCCTCCTCCTCCTCCCTCCCCCCTCTTCCCTTCCCCCTTCCCCTCCTCCCCTCCCCCTTTCCCCCTCCCTCCCCCTCCCCTTTCCTCCCCTCCTACTCCCTCCTCCTTTGTCATATGCATCCCTAAGGAAGAAAAAAGAGAGGTACCTATCACCCATTACCCATTTTTAGACTCAGGTCATCCTTTGTTGTGTTCCACTCCCTGCTGCAGGTGACCATAAGTTAAGCCACAGGTAAAAATTCAGGTCATCCTTTGTTCTGTGTGCCACTACCTGCTGCAGGTGTACATAAAAGACCTCTACCCTTTACGTTTCTGTCTCACTCTGTATGAAAATGTAATATACGAAAGTACTCACTGTCGCTACATATCTTCACGGTGAAATGAAGTCTCTGCATATATATATATATATATATATATATATATATATATATATATACACACACACACACACACACACACACACATAGAGAGAGAGAGAGAGAGAGAGAGAGAGAAGTGGCAATGTAGGCTATGTAGCGCTCTTATCTATTACTTATGTCAATCGCACCTGTATAATCTCTTCTGTATATGTATATTTTTAGTTCTGGTATTTAACACAATGTTTTTTTTGGCTAACTTACTAGAAGATAGAAGGATAATAAAGTCGGTGAGGAAGAAGTGCAACCAAATCTGCCTGTGGCATGTAAATTGTGACTCTACTGCTATTAAAACGAGTATAAATGGTAACATTGCCTTAAATATCTGGGATGAAATGATAGGTGAAGGATGGATGGAGGAATGGAAGGTTGGATGGATGGATGAGGAAAGGTTTTGCTTTTCGCTAAGCTTCTCTGAACTGATTGTATTACAATGTATATGACTAATTAAGTAAACCTTCTCTTGGTTACCTCGTTAGTATTTTGTTCAGGTTACTCCCAGGCGACGTTATTCAGCTAGGAGTGAATAATGGAGCCTGTGAGAGTTCATTCATGTGCCACAAACCCTCTCATCTTTGGAACAATTCTAGCAATCCATTCAGCTGCGAGTGAGACAAATAGCCTGTGATCTATTTTCTACTAAAATTCCCATTCTGTTTGTTTGCACCCTCTAATTAGCCGAAATGGTGCATTACTGTAGAGCAACAGTTTTTGAATCATCATAGGTAAAATGCCCTAAATTAAGGAATCCGTTAAAAACAGGTGCAATAGGCCTCCGGTTACCAAAAATGTTGTCAGTTAACATGTGTCCAAATCCTACATTACGGGGCAAATGGGGTGGGGCATTTCTGTGGAGTTTCATGTCTCGGGAGAGAGAGAGAGAGAGAGAGAGAGACAGACAGACAGACAGACAGACAGAGTTTGTCAGCCTGTCTGCTTGTCCTCTATGGAAATCAAGGGGGAGGCCTATGGAACTCTTTTAACAGTTCTGACAGGTGTACTTTCTTACAACGAGTTTAAATATTTTAAACGTGCACATTACATAAGCTAAAGTGGCTCCTCTGATGGCCAAGATTATAATGATCACAAATACTTAAGTCAACATGGTGGAGAGATGATAGTGAATCACCATAGAATTTTTTACTTCTATAACCATATCGTTAGCTGCAGAGGGTTGGATGAGTAGACAGGTTGGTGGAATGGGTGGGCAAGGTTGGTGGGTGGGTGGTTAGTGGGAAAATAGGTCCATAGTAGGAATATGTGTTTGGAAAATATAACCCTGGGGAAATGGGCCCAAGGATGAAATGGGAACTCGAAGGTCTTTTCCCACAAAGAGTGGCTGTCCAGGGTCCCAGGTAGTAAACGATCATTAGTGTTTTACTCAGGCAACGCCGGGTACCCCTCTAGTATCTGCTGTAAACATAGACTCACTGATATAGTCCAATGAGGCATATTTCTCAACAACATATTCTCCATCCCTCTTTGTCAGATTTATAGAGTTGTAACTCACACTTACATTTGATTCCTTGGCCTCTGTCAATCTTGGCCTTCAGATTGTGTTAAGTCCTAGATGGTCCTAGTGTCCTACTTGTATACAGTTGAGTGAGAGAGAGAGAGAGAGAGAGAGAGAGAGAGAAATGATAGTAGGCTATGCTCGAGTATACCCTACGTGCGTGAGAATATGCCTCCCAATGTGTGTGTGTGTGTGTGTGTGTGTGTGTGTGTGTGTGTGTGTGTGTACCTAATTGTTCTTATCTAATTGTATCTTTAGGGAGACCGGGTCTAGTTGTTACATATCCAAGTTGTTACACCCTCAATAGCTCCATAATTTGTCTATAGATGAGGGACTGGTCATCGCCATGCTATGCAGCTTTCATGCAAGGATAGAGTCAGAAGTGGCAACTTGAAGGCACTGCTTGAGTACGAGCTAAGGGGAAAAAAACGATATTTTAACTGTCAAAATTTTTTATCCATGTTCAAAGTGATTTTGATGTAAGAATGTCACCTGTTGATGCAGCTGAGTCACCTGGTGTATGGAACCATATATGTGAAAAGGCTATGAAATTAGCAAAGGTTCATGGTAATGGCATCATTTGGGTTTTGTTGTTATGGGTTAGTTGTTACAGTATTAATTTACCCCATGCGAGAACAGCTGTACTAAATTATCCCAATATTTTCTGCTAATCACTTCAACCATGCCTGGAATTACCCATGGAAAACAGGCTGTCATGGAGACAGCAGTCAAACGAGTTATGGATAATAATCATATAAAAATGTAGGAGATCAGTTCACTGTAATGTAAAAGTAACATAATGGTTAATGAACGGTGTTGGTAAAGGTAATCATTATGTAGACCTAGGTGATATCTGTATTTTCTGTCAGTTTATCTGTCACTCTATCCATCCATCTACCTAATATATCCGTCTCTCTGTCTCACACTATCTATTTATTCCTTCATCTATCTGTCTGTATCAATGAATCAGTCTGTCCATATAAATCAGGCTATTTATATCTATCTCTCAGTCTCTCTGTCTATCTGTAAACACTGAAAATGGAACAAGTGAGAGATTCAGTGTGTGCTGGTGACGGTGGTGGTGTAATTGAATGATAACAGTTGTACATTTGAATTATTCAGTTCTGACAGAGGTTGTGATGAGAGACTGTATGCATGATATAATTTAATTTTACTTACACTGCATCTAATATGCCATTACACCTGTATTCACATGTTAATGACAATAGAGTAATTATGAACATATCTGGGTTCCATAACATGCATATCAATTTAGCCCAGGGTGCTTAACAAATTGCCTCGTATCTGGGGTAAACTGTGACGAATGTCATGCCACGATAATCTTTTAAATAACAATATGACAAAAATGTTTTCAATTATTATTTCTATATTTATAATAAAAGGACACATTTTCCTCTTTCAGACAAAATATCATTATATTATACCATTAACCTTTCGTGGGCCAGAGATTACCAAGTTACAAGGAAGGCCGATGGGGTCCTGGCAGACCCGAAACCTTAATGGTGTATTTCTGCCATATTCATAAAGTTATATCTACTAAAATTTGTACATATGTTGCCCAGGACACGGCACGTGGAACCAACCCACCAAGTGTCCCTTTTTGTTTTGTTTTATTTTTGTCATTATTTTAACAATTTTTTTTTTAATTTTATCAGTTTTATTAAAGTTTGAGTGTGGAAGTACTGATTCTATACTTATTTGAATGTCTGGTTGTCAGAATTCCTGGAACAGGTTCTCAAAATAATAACAAGTTCATGTATAAAGTAAATTAGCACGATCATAATATAAAACTATCCCTATAATGCTCAAATTTGGTACAACAATTTCTTGTTTTATCCTCTTGATGAGCATCTTCTGTATTATTACCACCACTTGCATTTTCAGAATTATCATCAGCACTCACAAGAGACTCAACATTACTCACACTAATTTCACTGTCCGATCATTCGAGCACTTCACAATCATCAGCGTCGGATACAGATAAATCACCATCTGAATAATTTTCTTCTTCTTGGTCACCTTCTGCCACTACTATTGAATAATAAAACTTTGCTACTGGTATTGACATTGTCCTAATGTTTATAATCTGAAATATCTGAAAAAAAAATATATATAAATAATTAGCCTCACGAAAGACCAGGTGGGGTCCTGGTGGACCCCACTGACATTTATTGCAATATCACTCCTTAACTGTGCGAGATTTTTTGCTCAAATTTTATGAGGATATAAAATAACCATCTACAATAAGTCATGAGAGGCCAGTCTGTGAACGTAATAAAATGGCTTAATGGCAACATTTTAAAAACATGTTGTGGTCCGCAGAGACCCCATTTGCCCACGAAGGATTAACCTATGATGCAATGAGGAGACATAAAAAAATTGCCACAACTAGACTCGGTCTCCCCAAGGAATGAGTCGGGTTCGTACTGTCTAGTGTATTAAGCTATTTTTATCATACATATCCTAAAATTTATGAATAGTTTTTGCACACCCTATCTCATTCGGTAGTGCATTCCACTGATCAATTGCCCTCTTTGGGAAACTGAATTTCCTTATGTCTTTATAACCTCTCCTTTTATGTAGTTTTTTGAAGTGTCCTCTTGCTGATGACTCAGCATATGTTATATATTCATTTATGTCTATTTTTCATTCCCTGAGATACATTTACATAGCATAATCATGTTCCCTCTTTTCCTTCTCCTCTGTAGTTCTGGCAGATTTATTTTTTCTAGTCGTTCTTGATAGCTTAAATCCCTTAACCCGTCACGTCCTGAGCTATCTCGCACCTCTGACACTCCCCAATCCCGAGGTATTTTCGGAATTATTTTCTTTGGCTAAAACCTCTGTTTTTGTTGAGAAACATCGAAAATTCATAGAGAAATCTCTCACCTGAGGTTTAAAATACTCGATCCATGTACCAGTACCTCCTTACCTGACGGGGTTTTCTAACAGGCTGGCACCAAAGAAAACGAGTTCTATGGGAGGGTAACTAACTCACACCACTCATAAACAGTAATTATTTATTTACTTGGTACGAATTTATATGTACCAAAGGAAAAGGGGAAAAAGAAGTGTGTGGTAATCATAGGGGCATTTGTCTTCTTAGTATAATAGGAAAAGTGTATGGTAGGATACTTATTGACAGAGTTAGAGAAAAAACAGAGAAATTAGTTGGAGAAGAACAGGGAGGCTTTAGGAAGGGAAGAGGTTGTGTATATCAGATATTCATTCTTATATCTTTAGTGGAAAAGTTTCTAGAGAAGGGAAAGAAGTTGTATGCGGCTTTCATGGATTTGGAGAAAGCATATGACAGGGTGGATAGACAAGGATTGTGGGAAGTGTTAAGAATGTTTGGAGTAGATGGGAAGTTGTTGAATGCTGTGAAGAGTATGTACGATGGTACGAAGGCTGCAGTGCGATTGGATGGTGAACTAAGTGAATTTTTCTCTTTGAAAGTTGGGTTGAAACAGGGATGTGTCATGTCTCCATGGTTGTTCAATCTGTACATGGATGGGGTAATAAAAGAGGTACAAGGTAGGGTAGTGGATGTTGGAGTGGCCCTGGTGAGAGAGGATAGTGTTTGGAAACTCCCTGTACTGTTGTTTGCAGATGATACTGTGTTGTTGAGTGAAGATGAAGGGGAGCTGCAAGGCTTGGTGACTGAGTTTGGGAGAGTGTGTAAGAAACGGAATCTAAAGGTGAATGTAGGGAAAAGTAGTGATGGTCTTTGAGAGAGGTGAAGTCAGTAAATGTACAGCGAGGTTGGATGGTGAGGAATTGGAAAATATGAGTACGTTTAAGTACTTGTGTAGTGTGATGAGTAAGGATGGAGGTTTGGAGGGTGAAGTGCTTGAAAGGGTACAGCAGGGAAGAAAGGTTGCTGGTTCTTTGAAAGCAGTGATAAGAAACAGGGAAGTGAGCATGGACGTGAAAAAGTTACTACATGACAGTATTGTGATACCAACTCTAACGTACGGAAGTGAAGCTTGGACATTGTTGGAAGGACACAAGTCAAGAGTGAGAGCAGTGGAAATGAGTTATTTAAGAGAAGCCTGTGGAGTCACATGGAGAGACAGGCTGACGATTGAGGATATAAAGGAGCATTGTGGTGTTGATGTGGATGTGATAGGATGCGTTATGAGGAACACACTGAGGTGGTTTGGCCATGTGGAGAGGATGGAGGGTGAAAGACTGACGAAGAGAGTGTGTGTGAGTGAGGTGGAGGGGGAAAGAGGGAGGGGGAGGCCGAGGATGAGATGGAAGGATGGGGTGGAGAGATATATAAGAGAGGGGGGTGTGAGTTGGGAGCAGGGCAGTGAAATGGCGGGGGACAGGGCGACTTGGAGGCGATTTGTTTGTGGCCACCCTAAACGGGATTGAGGCATCTGGCAATAGATGGATAGATAGACAGAATTTATATGTAGTACGAGAGTATATTGGTTTTCAAACAGTAATATAGGCATTATAAGCATTGTTTCACTCACTAATTCATCACCATACCTTTCCTTCTTTTGCCACATTACCTGATCATTATTTCTGACTGTTTCTTCCTCTAATGCTGTGTAAACTTTGTCCTCCACATTGTCATCGATTGGGGAATCACTCTGGTCCTGAATGTCTTTACTGGCCAGGTCTCTGATAACAGGTGAATTGCCGAGACAATGGCATGAGGGGGGAGGTTATGCGGTGTAAGGCATTGTCCCTGCTTGGCATCTTGAAGAGGAATAGAGGAAGGTGTCCTGTGTATATGTACGAAAAATCACGCGCGAAAATTGAAAATTGTGCAAATTAGAGACCTTGCAATTGCACAACGTACCAGTACGTCGCCAGGACTGGCAAATGCAAAATGTTGCAACGTATCCATACGTTGACGGGACGGGGCGGGTTAAGCTTGGTCCCCATCTTGTACCTGCCCTTTGTACATTTTCAGTCTTATCTATAAGTTTTTTGAGATGAGGATTCCAGATTACTGATGCATACTCCCGCATTGATCTAATGAATGTTGTTATTATGTTTCTCAGTATGTCTTCATTTATGTATGTGAATGCTATTCTCATATTAGCAAGCAGTGTATACATGTTCCGTACCTTCTTGCTGATGTGGTCAGCCTGAGTTAGTCTGTTATTGTTAATCACTCCTAGGTCCTTCTCCCCGTCTGATATGTGTAGGGTTGAACTTCCTCACTTATAATCTCAATCTGCTCTTTTTTCAATTTACCAAACTTAATCAAATGACACTTATCCACATTTAATTCCATTTGCCATTTTTTGCTCCAGTCATTAAGCTTACTTAATTCCTCTTTTAGTTCTCTGGAAGAATCTGTGTTAGTAATTTTTCTTCGTATTTTTGCATCATCAGCAAACGTATGTAGACAGCTTCCATTCCCAGTGTTACTGTCTGTGTCATTTGTATATACTAAAAACATAATTGGTGCCAGTACTGAGCCCTGTGGAACTCCACTAGTCACTTCCCTCCATGATGAATAATTTCCCCTTTTCTGATCTAATCCTGCATCCAACAGTACGGGTTGCCTTTGATTCCTCCTTGATGGTAAAATTTCCATAAAAGTCTTTGGTGCAGTACCCTGTCAAATGCTTTCTTGAAATCTAGAGAGATACTTTCCACCCATCCTTCTCTTTCCTGAAAAATTTCTGTAACTCTATCATACAGTAGTAGCTTAATAGATTAGTAACACATGATTTTCCCTTTCTAAAACCGAACTGCCTTTCTGTTATCATACTGTGTTCTTCAAGATGGTTTACCCAAACTTATCAGCTTTTCTAGTATCTTCCTTACAACAGTGGTCAGTGATACTGGACGGTAGTTGAGTGGATTCTGTCGGTTCCTTTCAGAAATAGGGGAATAATGTTTGCTTTCTTCCAAATATCAGGTAGATTACCTTGACTTAAGGATTCCTTGAATATTAAATATATTGGTGTACTTAACTATTCTGCACATTCATGTAGCACCCAACCTGAAATTTCGTCAGGACTATATGCCTTTCTTTTGTCTAATTTACTTAACTCTTCCTGTTCTTCTTTTTCTGACATTTGTATATCTGGTAATATGTGTGGACATGCATGTTACATATCATCTATTTCAAAATTATTTTCTTCTGTAAAAACTAATCGGAAAATTTTATTTAGTGTTTCACATATGTCTTTCTCTTGTGTATAAATGGTCCTATCATCCGCAATGAATGGTATTTTATTTCTAACGTTGGTTTTGCTTCGGATGTAGTTGTAAAATAGCTTAGGTTGATCACTGCTTTTACTTATAACATCTTCCTCAAGCTGTCTTTGGACTTCCCTCCTTATCTTTGTGTAATCATTTCTGGGCTGATTATAGTTATGTGCCCTCTCGCCATTGTGTCTTTTGTATCTATTCCACAGCGAGTCTTTTTTTATCTTTTCATTTTTTACATTCTGTATTAAACCATTTCTTTATTTTCATTTCTGTTACTTTGTGCTGAGGGATGTAATATTAGACTCCTATTGCAGAAAAATCACAGAATTTTCTATATATGACATGTAAATCTTGTCTTCTAAGCTCCTTTTCCCAATCTTTTTCTAAGACGTACTTTGTAAAGTCACGGTAGTTGTCTTTTTTGTAGTTTTGACTCTTTTTGTAACTCTCGTTCCTGGTAACTATGTCAGATGCAATCCTGATGTTGCAATTTAATACTGCATGGTCGCTTTTGCCAAATGGAAGGTGATACATTTATTGTCAGTATCATTTTCTTGCCTAGTAAAAATAAGATCTAGTACTGATGGATCATCAAGTCCTCTTTTTCTGGTGTTTTCCTTTACATGCTGCGTTAGGAAAAACTCCTGCACAAGATCCAGGAGCTTTTGATCCCAATAGCCTTCATGTCTTCTTACATCTAGAGTATTCAAACTTATATTTGAATTAAAATCTCCAGTTAATTTAATTTTTTTTTACTCCTCTTCCATTCCATGTAGTAATGTTCTTCACCTCTAAATTATATTTTTTGCAGGTCTTCATATTCTCCTGTTTCCCAGGCGTTTGTTTTGGGTGGTATGAATAAATTTGTCACAATTACTTTCCCTTCAGATGTGTTAATCTCTAATGCAATTATTTCTAATTGTAAGAGTATACCTAGTTCTATTTCTTTTACTTGTAGATTTTTCTTTGTTAAGATTGTAATTCCTCCTCCTTTTCATACAATTCTGTCTCTTCTCCATATTTTGTATTCCTCTAAGTTTAGGGTATCGTTTGATATCTTTAAGGTTAATATTATTTCAGTTAGGTAAATAATATATTGTTCCTTTTCTCAGGTATAGTCATTCATCTCTAATAATAATTTAAACTCCATTCCATCTAAATTTGAGTATATCAGCTTAACCCAAGTCATCCCATCGACGTATGGGTATGTTGCAACATTTTGTCACAGCTAGTCCCGTCGAATTACTGATACGTTGCGCAATTGCAAGGTTCATAATTTGCACAATTTTCAATTTTCGCGCATGATTTTTGGTACGTATATGCGGAATACCTTCCTTTATTCCTCTACAAGATGCCAGGCAGGGACAATACCTTACACCACATAACCTCCCCCCCCCCTGCACGTCATTGTCTCAGCAATTCACCTGTTACCAGTGACCTGGCCAATAAAGACATTCAGGGCCAGAGTGATTCCCCAATCGATAACAATGTGGAGGACAAAGTTTACATAGCATTAGAGGAAGAAACAGTCAGAAATGATGATCAGATAATGTCGCCAAAAAAGGTCAGGTATGTTGATGAGTGAGTGAAACAATGCTTATGATGCCTATATTACTGTTTGAAAACCAATATACTCTCGTACTACATATAAATTCGTACCAAATAAATAAATAAATACCGTTTATGAGTGGTGTGGAATAGTTACCCTCCCATAGAACTCGTTTTCTTTGGAATCAGCCTGATAGAAAACCCAGTAAGGTAAGGAGGTACTGCTATCTGTATCGAGTATTTTAAACCTCAGGTGAGCGATTTCTCTATGAATTTTCGATGTTTCTCACCAAATGTGCAGGTTTTAGCACAAATTTTTTTTTCAAAAATAGCTCGGGATTGGGGGGTGTCAGAGGTGCGAAATAGCTCGGGACGTGATGGGTTAATCATCATGTTTACATACTTGCCATAGCATGAATCTACTACCTTTCATTTTTTATTCCCTGCTGGCTATGTACCACTTTCCTACCTGCAATCTAGTTACTTTGTAAAAAAAAAATCACTCTTCTCTTCCTCTGATCTTTTCTCGTTCTTTGTTTTTGCTTCCTCCCTCATCTACATCAGTATCCCCAATTACTCTTAAGTTAGGCATTTTTTTTATCCATACTTATTTAAATTTCTCTTTTTCCATTAATTTGTGTGCATTTTTGTGTCATTCCTCCACAGTGTTCACTCTCTGGGAGGTTACTTTTAGGGGCCTTGACATATTTCTCTCATATTTCCCTAGCCTTTTGTGTTCCTCTGTGTCTTCAGAGATTTCCTCTGATACTTCCTTCAGTATGTTCATTATACTTGCCATCTAATTTTTGTGTCTCAAAAATTTGTTTTTTATTTCTTCTTCATCCGTGCCAGTGATTACTACAGATTTGTTGATATATGCTGACTCTTTGACCAGTTTCGGATGATTTTTAATTATTTCTTTCACTTCGTTTCTAATGTTTTTTTCTTCGACTTTTGTTTCTAAGTCTTTCCTTACTTTCACCATTCTAGCATACGTAGTTTCTACTTCATCTTTGCAACTTCTCATTACTTCGTTCATCTGGGTTATCTTCACTTCAATATCATTGTTTTGGTTTATCAGACTGCATGCTTGGCAAATTGTTTTTGTATCATTTCTGAACTCCTCCATAATACCCTCATGGTTCACATCTGTACTCGCCATTTCACTAATCTTCCTTCTAAGTTAACCTACCTCGACTGACAGCTCATCTATTGTTGTGTCGTTATTGTTCAGTTCCTTTATTAGTTTTTCATTTACTTCCTTCTCCATGCTTAATTGCTTCTTAATTTTATCTATTTCACTATGAAAATTTTCTCCAGTGTATTAACTTTCCCAACTGATTTATTATATGTTTCCTTTTCAACCAGTTCTGGGTAGAAATCATCATCCAGTTTTCTAGCTTTATCCCTTTTCTTAACTCCTTCCATATTCACTTCACTTAACTCGTGGATTGTGAGCCACAGCTTAGGCTCCTTTCACACTATCCGGTTTCTCACCGTGGCCGTACATGGTACGGCGCTGGAGGTATCACAGCTCCTTGCAGTGATACCTCCGGCGTGGACCGTGCCTAGACATGGGTCACCAGTATGTCCTCTGCAACAGATGACGATGGATTGCAGGCAGCGTCTGCAAGTCCTGTACCTATTATATTTACAGAAAAAAAGAAGGCATCAGTGCAGAATCCACTGGATACACCCTCTTTATGAACAAAGAGACACACTGGGAGCATTTGTTGTACTATATGAGGAACTGAGAAGGGATGAGGCAAAATTTTTTAACTATTTCTGGATGTCTATGAACAGCTTTGATGAACTTCTACAGTGCTTACATATGTGCCTACAACATAAGAACACCAAAATGAGAGACTCTATTCCACCTCTGCAGAGATATCAGATGATCAATGTCCATTTCATCACTTTCCATACTGATGGTGATAATTAATAAAACTGTTCAGTCCAGATATTTCCCACGTGTATTACCTACAAAGGATAGTGTGGGACTGACTGAGTGGCAGCTGTGTGCAGACCCGGCAAACTGCCGTGTAGTGTGAAAGAAGCCGTAAGCAAGCCTAATCAACTTCTTCCGTTTGGTCATGTGGCTAGGCACGGGGTCAGATGGAGGAAGTGGGTCGCCGTGAGTGCATCCGGCATTGGACCAGCAGATTCGCCGTGTCCGTGCTGTGTGAAGGACTCCATAGAAACATTCAGTTGACTGAAGTTCACGGCGCCAGACCGTGTACGGCCACAGTGAGAAACCGGATAGTGTGAAAGGAGCCTTAGGGTGTTCTAACCTTCCATTGGCCATGCATCACTGCTCACTACGCCACCCCATTACAATCTTACACATGGTGCTAAGCAAAGATGGAGAGAGAGATTTTTTTTTTTTTTCACCAGATGATGCCCCAGATGTTTAACTTCAGTATGTAATAAACAAAAACTTTTTTTTTTCATTTTCCATTTTTCCACCCTGATGCAAACTTACGCATGGCACTACGCAAAGACGGAGAGATTTTTTTTTTTTTTTAAATCAGATGATGCCCTGGATGCTTATCAAGTTTATAATAAACAAAAACTATTTTTTTTCATTTTTTGCACACCACGGGGTGGGTTAAAAAAAAAGGTAATTGCGCAATCCACGGGTTAGGATGGTGCTCATCCTGCGGTAATTTTCACTTTGAGAGGTAAGTTCTACTTACAAGTTTGCATCTCCTTGCTAACCACCTGGTGACAGACGACACCCAGCTGATGATGCATTGTGTCAGTGGATTCTTGCACTAATTGGATGTATTTTATTTTTTGGACAACACTTTTGCTTATGCTTGCCCTACTACATTAGAACATCATTTAGTTTAACCTAGAGTTAAACTATTTAGGTGTGGCTAGTTGTGGTCAAGGGTGGCCAGCACGGAGTGAGGTGACATGCATGCTGCCTCTCTGGTGCCTCAACTGTGTGTGTGTGTGTGTGTGTGTATGTGTGTGTGTGCACGCCTTACCAGCCACGTTGTGATGCAAGCGGAGTGGCAGTGTTTTCAGTTCTGAGGTTGGCTGGCTGGCTTTGTGTGTGGGTAAATAAGATATCTCATGAAAGGCCTGAGCTATCAACATGAAACTTTCAAGGTATGAGAGTATGACAAAAATCTTGGACGAGTTCAAATACTGGGCACTCAGGGTCAAGGCCGAGGTCATCAAAATGCCTGACAAAGGTCAACTAGTTTACCTTTGATGACTTTGACTTTGACACTGAGTGCCCATTTTCGTCCAAGATTTTGGCCATATCTTGATACCCAGAAATTTAATGTTGATAGTTCAAACCGTTCATGAGCAATCTTCTTTACCCACACACAAAGTCAGCTAGCCAACCTCATAACTGAAGTGAAATGAAAACATAACCACTTGCTTACCACCAGCGTTGTGAAGCGAGAGGAGTGACAATGTTTTCAGTTGTGAGGTTGGCTGGCTGGCTTTGTCTGAGTGTGTTTTACATCCTGAATTTGCGTCAAATCAGAAATTGCAAAAGTATATGCTGAGTAAAAACTTTCCAGCTATGCGGATGGTGAGATCCCATCGTGAGATGGCTTCTGGCATAGGCTCTATGTGTGTGTGTGTGTGTGTGTGTGTGTGTGTGTGTGTGTGTAAAAGCATCGTATTACGAGTAAGGTCAAAGAAGCATCACACCCAAGAGTAGCACAACCCTGGATTACGGCTCCGAAAATATGGCTCAAGGTTACAATATAACTTATGAATAGTTTCTCTAGTATGAACTAATTCAGCGAAATTAAATGATGATATAGGAAAACGTCACAGTCTCCCATTTCCTACAAATAGATTGGTAAATAAATTGATGACAAATGCACGAAGTAGATATCACGTCAAGCAAGGAACATTCTGCACATTCCTTTCCTTGTTCAATTTCCAAAAAAATAAATCTTGCGCATAACCACGAAGTAATTGGGTGTTTGTGTAAAAACCCGGACAAGGGATTTTATCACTTTGTTTTAGATGCAAAAAATAGTTCAGTCCTCTCTAGAAATGACTTCTTAGCAATGGCAAGGGGGGACTCAGTTTTTTCCTTTCGTCTCTCTCTCTCTCTCTCTCTCTCTCTCTCTCTCTCTCTCTCTCTCTCTCTCTCTCTCTCTCTCACCGGAATGAAATAGATAACGTTGTTAATCAATCGCATGTTCT
Source organism: Coenobita brevimanus (assembly GCF_032717465.1). NCBI lineage: Eukaryota > Metazoa > Arthropoda > Malacostraca > Decapoda > Coenobitidae > Coenobita > Coenobita brevimanus. The sequence goes on along the minus strand of NC_136972.1, from coordinate 11,613,777 downwards.
GCTGTTCTCCTGTCAAGTTTTCTTGGTAATAAGTCTGGCTGAGATGCGGTATATGCAGCATTTTACACGGCAGGGATGGCAGGCTGGTAGGTGAAAGAATAAGTGCACATGAGGGCGTTGTTGTAGCTGTGCGTCATTGTCAATGACCCCCACCGCCACCCACCACCCTTCACCACGCACCACTATACACATCACTGAGGTTTGCACTGAGGTGTATGTGTCACTTAACATTTCAGTATCATTATAGTACAGACGTTGTAAAAAAATATAGTGTTATGTTGAGTGAAAAACTAGTCAGTAATAGCAAATAATGCTAAACTTAACGAAATATATAGCTTACACCAGACACTTTCATTTTCCAAATATTTTATTCGTTTAACCTTACAGTACAGTTATTTCTTTCAGTTATTTCCATTTCAAGAGTCCCGTTTCTAGAAGCTGATAAGCGTGTGAAAGTCATTGTAGCAGACTCCCAGACATAAGCCGTGGCTCAGTGGGTTAGAGCGCTCCGCTCTGACCGAAGGGTCGGAGGATCGAGTCCAACCAAGGGTCATTGGTAGACATCAGGAAGGGAATACGGTCACAAAATGCTACATGCTCCAGTCCAAAAGTCCTCTACCCAGGGGCAACGCCTTAGCCCTTCAGGGATACCTGGCGTAAAACCAAATTATTTTATTTTTTTATTACACTCTGGACACCATGATGTAACTTTCCTTCGTACTTATTCACGCCTGCTAGTGTTCATGCAGACACACCAGGATACTAAAATGTTGAACTAGCAACCCCAAGCGTGAGTGGATGAATACACAAATTTCTAGGGGTAGAATACAGGGCGCAGCTTTTGAAAAAGAACTGTGGATTTTAAAAGGAAAGCAGTAGTCTGCCGATAGGTCCATTCAGAGAGAACGTAGCAGATAAAGGGTTAAAGGAGGTTGGGAGTGATGACCCACTCATCAAGCACAATCAAGAGTTTAATGGGAATGACTGAGCACACAAAATACGAGGTATCCCATGGTAGTCTGGAAGGACTGTCAGAGTCACCCTTCGCAATACTTCCAGAAGGACCATCACACCGACAAGGTTGAGAACGACTGTAGTTCTTCTGTAACTTTGTGAAGAAACTGACGCAAATACTAAACAATCACCAAGAGACCAAGAGGCAGACCTACACAGAGACAGATCCAAAAATAAGCAGCCAAACAGGCAGAGACTACAAACAGAAACAAACAAAGAAGTAGATAACAGAAGACATACAAACAGCCAAGCGACAATGAGAAACACAGATAAAAAGAAAATGAGAGAAAACCAGACACAAACAAAAACATTCACAGACAGAATAATAAAGACACAACTAAACAGAGACACAGAGAAAGAGCCAGTGAGACAGACCGGGATCGACAGACACATTAGTGAGTGAGATGGAGGCAAAGATTTGAGTAAGACAGGGTCAAACATAAGAGTTGGTGAGACAGGGATCAGTATTAAAATGAGGGAGACAGGGATTAGTGAGTGAGACGGGTGAACGTATGAGAGAATGAGGCAGGGACGAATATATGAGGGAGCGAGACAGGGGTAAACATATGGAGTGAGACAGGGTGAACATAATTATGAAGGAGTGAGACAGGAGTGAACATATGAGGGAATGAGGCAGGGGTAAACATATGAGGGAGGGAGACTGGTAAAAGTATGAGGGCGTGAGACAGGGATGAGCATATTAGGGTATGAGACGGGTAAACGTATGAAAGTGTGAGATAGGGATGAACAGATGCAGGAGTGAGACAGGGGTAAACGTATGAGAGTGTGAATGAGACAGGAGTGTACATATGAGGGTGAGAGGAAGACATGGGTCAAACACGTGGATGACTGAGACAGGGGCGAACATAAGAATGAGTGAGACACGGAAAGGCATATGATGTAGAGAGACAGGGGAGTACAAACGAGGGAGGGAGACAGGGGCAGACATATGGAGGAGAGTGAGGTAATAACTAGAGGGTAGGAAAGACAAGTGCCATTCCTTAGGATTTATTAAGAAGTCATGAGAGAGAGAGAGAGAGAGAGAGAGAGAGAGAGATCATGCATCAGTGACGTTAACGTGTGTGAGATTATCACATTTTTTCTTTTTTTGTTTCTTTCTTTCCTTCGCTCATGTCATTCTTTCAGTTTCTTTCCTTCTCTGGTTTTCTTCATTGTTCTTCATTCGTTTCACTCTCTCTTTTTTTTTTTTCATTTCTGCATTTCTTTCTGCTCAAGTTCATTCTTTTTCTAATCACTTTCATCTTTGTTTCCACCATTATTTCATTCTTTGCGTCTGTATCTGGATCATCCTTTTGTTCTTTCATCATCCTTTTCTCTAACTCCATACACATAACCCGCTTGTGGCCGATGTAAGAATCTCTCTCTCTCTCTCTCTCTCTCTCTCTCTCTCTCTCTCTCACACACACACAACTCGACAGTATTAAACCAAAGTAAAATGTTACCTCCGACAGAGTCCCTTCTTCACAGTCGTTGGTGCCTGATAAGATATCACCACCGTAGGTTACAGCAGGTATATGATGGAAAAGTCATAAGACAGAATTATGTTTCAAGGTACAAAAGCCAGGACAGAACAGTAATAAATGAGAAGGGTTATAATATAGAAGAGTCATAAGAGAGAATAATCATGAGACAGAATACCGAATCGACGGAAGGTTCATAAGACAGAGTGGTCATAGTTTAGAATAACCAAAAAATAGTGGATTCAAATATTAGTACCAGTCATCACCTGTTCCTATGATTTATTCTTGCTGTCAACTAAGGAATATACTTATGCTATCATTAGATATAATTTGAACTCTGAGAAATACTGGAATTAATAAGTCGAATTATATACGGTATTTATGTCTGTATAACCTTTTTCTCCTGGGGGACCAGAATCGCTCAGCTTTAGCGCTCGCACTTCAGGAGCGCAGGGTTGGAAGTTCGAGCCAGCACCAGGATTGTGTATTTCTGGTGAGAGATGTTGCAGACTCTCCAAGGATCTCTTCTTGCCCTGCAGAACTATATCGTCCATTGGTCCTAGTTCAGGGGATTCACCCTATTCACTCTGTCCCTATTTCTTCAAGTCTATCTACATATCCATCTAAGTATCAGTCTTAAACCCCCCCCCCCCCTTTTTTGTCCTGTTTATAAGCATCCTTCTCTCTCTCTCTCTCTCTCTCTCTCTCTCTCTCTCTCTCTCTCTCTCTCGGCAGCAATACGAATGTGAGTGGTTTTAGTGGTGAGGCAGTGACACACACACACACACACACACACACACACACACACACACACACACACACACACACACACACACAAGTTATATATATACCACCTCCGGAAACACTCAGATACGTATTTAAAAAAGGAAAACATCTAGGGGGATAGTCATGTACATTATTTTTTTGTTCTCGGTTTATGTAATCCAACTTTGGGACGAGTATAATGAGCGTTTTACATAAGTGGGAGGGTGATAACGTTCTGAATCCTTATATCTGCCTGTATATCTATGGTCAGACGCCTTAATATCGGAGAGAGTGGCCACAAACGAATCGTCTCTATATCACCCTGTCCTCCATCATCAGGTGCCCTTTCCCCAACGCACAGTTACTGTACGTCCTTCATATACCTCTCCACGCCATCCCTCTATTACATCTTCGATCTTCTGCTTTTCCTGTTCCTAGCCCCTCGTCTCCCTCGCTCATATACATTTTCCTAATCAGTCGTTTATTCTTCCTTTTTTTCATGTGGCCCAGCCATCTCAAGGTACTTCTCACAGTCCTTTCCCAATGATAAATAAAGTGTCCGGCGATTGCTAATATGATACACGCACTGTAAGCGGTCAGCCGATGATTAAAGATTTAACCTAACGAGTAAACGAGTACACTTAGTCACTTTTTAATGCGGTTGGCATAGATTACACTTTACATCCTATGAAAGAACTCATTGTTATTTTAGAATTTATACTGTTCTCTCTCTGCGTAGGCCTAAAATTATCATTATCTTCATTTTAATGAGCTGTGGCAACAGATTAATTAAAACATGCTAGTCATGGAGAATTACAATGGAAAAAACGTAGAGTTCTATCGATGTCTGTTTCTACACCTGAGCCCCTTCAAATAAGCTGCAAAAGAGCAAGAAACAGGGCCAAGTTCAGGCCAAAAGAGTGTAGTAAGAGCCTCCAACAGCCCCTTCGGTACAATGACTTCTAGCGCTGGAGAGGGGTGCCTTCATGCGGCAGCTGTCATTAAATGTTGGTCTGCAGCATAAGAGCAGTTTCAGCCTGCAGACCACTGGGTTTACATTCAGATGAAATTTTCTGCCAACACCCGTTTTCATTCAGTTTAAGAAAGACCTCTCCTACTTATATGCTTAAAATGACATCTTTGTTCCTTTTAGAATAAATTTGCTTATTGATATTATTAGTCGGCTACAACATCTTTGCACGAAAAAAACAGCTGTAATAAATGACAAGACTATGGGATGTGGAAAATGATGTGTGTAGACACTGATTGAGCCGTCCTTGCACCACACAACAACATGGATGCACACTATAAGGACCACCTTGCATATCACCCGGCAATGGAAATGTTCCATAAATAAATTTAAAAAGAGAAGCTGCACAAATCGTTGTGCCTCAGTTTTAATATTATGGCCGTTAAAGCCAGGAAAGACAGGCAGACAAACAGAAAAATAGACCAACGGACAACCAGGCAGACGAACATACAAACAGACAGGGAGACAAACAGAAAGATACACACACACACACACACACACACACACACACACACACACACACACACACACACACACAAGAATTAAATAAACATCATGAATGGAGTAGTACATGGCAAATGGAATTCAATGTGGAAAAGTGTCATGTAATCAAGTTTGGTAAAAGTGGAAAAACACCTGATTGGGATTATAAGTTAGGAAATAAAACCCTACAGACATCAAAAAGAGAGAAAGACCTAGGTGTGATTATCAATAACAGACTATCTCCGGCTGACCACATCAGCGAGAAGGTACGGAACATGTATACACTGCTTGCAAATATGAGAATAGCATTCACATACATAAATGAAGACATGCTAAGAAGGATAATAACATTATTCATTAGACCAGCCCTGGAATATGCATCAGTAGTCTGGAGTCCTCATCTCAAAAAGCATATAGACAAGATTGAAAAAGTTCAAAGGGCCACTACAAGATGGATACCAAGCTTAAGGGACCTAACCTACGAAGAAAGACTAAATAAACTGAATCTACCAACACTACAGGAGAGAAGGAAAAGAGGTGACATGATAATGCTATATAAGTGCATATCAGGGAAGGAGAAAATAGACATAAATGATTACTTAACATATGGAGAAGCATCAGCAAGAGGACACTGCAAAAAACTGCATAAGAAGAGAGGTGATAAAGACTTAAGGAAATTCAGTTTCCCAAACAGAGCAATTGATCAATGGAATGCACTACCGGATGAAATAGTGTATGCCAAAACAATTCACAAATTTAAGGATATGTACGATAAATATGGTTTAAGACACGGGACAGTACGAGCTTGACTTATTCCTGTAAAGATACAATTAGGTAAGAACACACACACACACACACACACACACACACACACCACGCGCCCGCGCGCGCGTAAACCTGACTAGTTTGGAGCACGTTGGTCGTAAAGACTAGGAAAATTCCTTAAAGAAAAATTGTTACTAGCAAACCCTGATAAATAACCCACTAAATATGTTCATGCATGCAGTAAGTGGAGGCAAGCAGTTCTCCATTAATATTTAATAAACCACTTGGTGCTACAACAGAATATTCTTTTTTTTTTCTTTTTTGCAAGTTTAAGGGAAATATAGGGCTGCAAATGTTTAATTTATATAATAATTACCATGTAACTGGTTGATTTGTGTGTGTGTGTGTGTGTGTGTGTGTGTGTGTGTGTGTGTGTGTGTGTGTGTGTGTGTGTGTGTGTGTGTGTGAGTACATGAGCGTGCATGTTCATCTATGTGTGTGTGTGTGTGTGTGTGTGTGTGTGTGTGTGTGTGTGTGTGTGTGTTTGCAAGGGTATCTGAGTACATGAGAGTGCATGATCCTCTGTGTGTGGTTGTGTGTAATGTTCCATCAAAATCACTAAACCAGGTCACATCTTCCCTCATCTTCACGCCTCCAGACCTCCCTATCTAACCAGGCTTTTAGACAAATGAGTTTCCCAAAGATACCCCTGTGGCGCTCAGAAAGAAAATGGGAGTCACCGGAGTCGAAAAAATCAGGCTGGGACGCTGACACAATCAGGTTGGGAGTAATCAATACCTGCTGCAGACAGTCAGGCACGAAAATATATCCAGTCTGATGGTATATAACTGAACTTAAGAGTCAGGCTTCCAGGGACTTAATGGTGAGTGAACGTGTGGGACTTTTCATTGGGGATTTTATTGATTGGTACTCCTTTAATTTTTTTGACCTATCTCAACCTACTGTTGTGTGAGATAGGTAAATCGGGATAATGATGATGATGATGATTTTGATGATGGTTATAAGGCATTCTGATGAAACGTTACAGAAGCTCACATAAAAATGTTGGAAGTGTTCAGTACCTAGAGTACACAAGAAAGTAAGGAAGTACAAACATTCAGAAAATGAACAGCTGAAACTTTAAAATAATCTTGTGTATACTGTACATAATCGAAGCTCAGGCAGGCATTCTACGAATTACCGAAGCTCAGACAGTCAGGTTACCACACTCAAAGAATCAGGTTGCCAGTAATTCAAGCCAAGACTATCGGATAATAGATAATGTGAGTGTGTTTAAGTACTTGGGTAGTGTGATGAGTGAGGATGGAAGTTTAGAGGGTCAAGTGCTTGAAAGAGTACAACAGGGAAGACAGGTTGCTGGTTATTTGAAAGCAGTGATAAGGAACAGGAAAGTGAGCATGGAAATAAAAAAGTCATTGCATGACACTATTGTGATACCAGCTCTGACGTATGGAAGTGAAGCTTGAACCTTGTTGGAAGGACACAAGTCGAGAGGGAGAACAGTGGGAATGAGCTATTTGAAAGGAACATGTGGAGTTACGTGGAGAGACAGACAGGCGAATGAGGAAGTGATGGAGCATTGTGGTGTGGATGTGGTTGAGATAGAAAGCGTTAGGAGAAATGCACTGAGGTGGTTTGGCCACGTGGAGAGGATGGAGAGCGAGAGACAGGCGAGGAGAGTGTATGTGAGTGAGGTAGAGGGGGGAAAGGGAGTGGGAGGCCGAGGATGAGATGGAGGGATGAAGTGGAGAGTTATATGAGGGAGGGGTGTGTGAGCTGGGAGCAAGGTAGTGAAGTGGCATTGGAAGCGGCGACATGGAGGCAATTTGTATGTGACCACTCCTTATAGAATCCATGGTCTGTAAATGAAATATACCTCGGAACTCTACACACTTGACTGATGACGAAATGTAAACTGAGAAGAAATATAGATTGATAGGTAAGTGGGTAGAGTATACCGGTATATATATATATATATATATATACTGTAAATACTGTATATCTATCTATCTATCTATCTCTACTGTATCTGTCTATCTATGTCTATATCTATATCTATCTATCTATCTATCTGTATTATGTGTCCGACTCTAGGCATAGGTTTCACAGCCTGCTATCAATGCCCAACAGTCTCCTACATACCATACATCTCCACCTGCCGTATTAGTGGAAGTGTGAGCATCGGGGGGGGGGGTACAGGGCACTGGAAAATTAATGAACCGTACAAAACATTGGAATCCATGTGCTTACCTCATATTTGTACCTGTTGCACTAACGTACTTTACTGACTTACAGCTCATAAACAGGTACACTTGCTATGTCTATACTGCAACACCCCACAGTACCATACTAAACACTGCAACACCTAACACACGCACATCACAATCATTTCATACTGTCAAACCACAAGCTGCCACACTTCATAAACACAGCACGTTCCCATGTCTTGAACTGCTACACTTCACACTATTACACCAGACAACACAATTCATACTACTTCATATCCCATTGGGTCCTGCCATTCCTGTGCGAGCGATTCTGCTGCAAGGGTGCTAGGCGGACCGCCCTCCGCCTGTCGGCTCATGGTCGCTAAGCTCATAGGTCCCTACGCGGAGTTCCCTTCTTTATTCAGTTTTGAAAACGTCCAGTTCCGTCCTGCATTGAGGACACAGGATGCAAATGGGTTAAAGAAACTGATAGATTCTTCAGTGTTTAATATATATATATATATATATATATATATATATATATATATATATATATATATATAGATATAGATATAGATATATATATATATAGATATAGATATATAGATAGATAGATAGATTGATGATAGAGAGAGCTTCGAGAATAATTATGGAACGAGAGGTCATAATCAGTTTACATTTTTTCCTAAACAGGGATCAGCAGAAATATTAAATGTTTCAGTCCACTGGTAACACCTTTTCAAAGATATATTTTTATTATCTTTACCCCCAAAGGACTGTATTCAGTTTAGGAAGATCTCTCGTTATGAAGGAGGAAGAATCAGGCTCCTTGAACTCTGCAGTTCGATTATGTCTTTTCGCGAAAATTCTCTCCACCAACAGAAGTATTGGTATACTTACGGAAGACCTCTCGTTGTGCATAGGTAAATACAGTGTACCGACATGATTTTTTTTTTTTTTTTTTTTAACTGGGAATGAAACACTTCAACAAAAAATGAAGTAGCAATCTCGAATGATACCGACTCATGGAGAGGTCTTCTCTAAGCCAAATATCTTTTGATAATCATCATTATCCGGACCAGCCTTGGGCAGGGTAATATAAGATAAATATAAAATGACATTCTTCAGTTCAGTCCATTTTTTTTTTTTTTTACTGCTATTTCCTAAACTCTCAAGTGGTCCTTGTTTAACTCCACATTACTTTGCCAGCATGGCCTCTCCCCCTCCACATGTCTTTGTCAGAGCACTTAAGGACATGAAGTGTGGTGAAAAGGGGAAGGAGAGAGAGAGAGAGAGAGAGAGAGAGAGAGAGAGAGAGAGAGAGAGAGAGAGAAGGCATAACTGGCGAGAATCGGTGAAAAGTCGGAAAAGACAAATAACCCCTCCTCTCTCATGTGTATTCAACTGTATCCACATACCAAGAAGGGAACAGGGCTAGGCTGTGTACTCTGTCTTCTGTTGACTGGAACAGAATCTATTCTGTTCTCAAACTCTGGGAGTAGTGAAGGTGAGATTTGAATTTATAATGCCTTTCCCAGGACGACAAATTCTGTTGGTACCAATATATTGTGTGTAAGATGTTGGAGAAGATTACAGTATATTCCAGTATGTTGTGTGGCAGTGTGTGGTGCGACAGTGTGTGGCGTGCAGGGTATGGGTTGGCAGTGTGTGTGGGTGACTGATGTTGTAGTATATAGTGTGTCGGTGTATGGTGTGGCAGTGTGGGGGTGACTAGTGTGGTAGCGTATAGTTTGACAGTGTGTGGTGTGACAGTGTGGGGGTGACTGGTGTGGTAGCGTGTAATGTGGCAGTGTGTGGTTTGGCAGTGTGAGGGTGACTGATGTGGTAGCGTATAATGTGGCAGTGTGTCGTGTGGCAGTGTAGGGGTGACTGATGTGATAGTATATAGCGTGGCCAAGTGTGGTTTGGCAGTGTATAGTCTGCCATAGTGTGCAGTGGCAGTGTGAGGGTGACTGGTGTGGTAGCGTATAGTGGGACAGTGTATGATATAGTAGTGTGTGGTTCGGCAGTGTATGGGTTGGCAATGTGCTGCATCAGTGTCTGGTGTGGTGGTATACCTGTAGGTGATGTGATGGTGCATGTGTGAGTCTATGGTATGGCAGTCTTTGGTATGACAGTGTGTAATGTAGCAGTGTGTTGTATCTTAGTGTGTGGTGTGACAGTGTGTAGTATATCAGTGTGTGGTGTGACAGTGTGTGATGAGACAGTATTAGGGAAGATTGTGAAGTGTGCATGTTTCAGAGGTGGCAGTATGAAATGTGGGAGAGTGTGGCGAGACAGTGAGCGGTGTTTCAGTATTTGGTGGGATTATGAGGTATGTTCTTAGGTGCGACAGTATGAAGCATGACAATGGGGGGCGTGGCATTAATGGTGTAAAGGTACTATATAATTATTACTGTGTGTGTGTGTGTGTGTGTGTGTGTGTGTGTGTGTGTGTGTGTGTGTGTGTGGTGTTGGAATGACTAATACGGCTCATTATAACAGACTGAGGTATAAGTGGGATGTGAAGTAGTATGAATTGTGTTGTCTGGTGTAATTGTGTGAAGTGTAGCAGTTCAAGACATGAGAACGTGCTGTGTTTATGAAGTGTGGCAGCTTGTGGTTTGATAGTATGAAATGATTGCGATGTGCGTGTGTTAGGTGTTGCAGTGTTTAGTATGGTACTGTGGGGTGTTGCAGTATAGACATGGCAAGTGTACCTGTTTATGAGCTGTAAGTCAGTTAAGTACGTTAGTGCGACAGGTACAAATATGAGGTAAGCACATGGATTCCAATGTTTTGTACGGTTCATTAATTTTCAAGTGCCCTGTAACCCCCCCCCCCCATGCTCACACTTCCACGCTGAAAACTTCTTGCCGTACAAAGTACCATAATCAGTAACACGAGGCCAGCTATGAAGCCAGGGTACCAAAAGGCTGACAAGTATTATTAGGCAGTTAAGTTTAGAAGGGTAGAGTTATGATAGGTGGCGACACAGGCTGGGTAAGGTACAGACTTCAGAACATCACAAGTATCTTCATCATCACGATTATTACACCACTTTCCTTGATGGCATTATCATTACCATTATTATCATTAATTTCATCTTTTGTTCACACGCACACACACACACACACACACACACACACACACACACACACACACACACACACACACGTAGACGGGAAAAAGGAAGGGAGAGAAAAAGAGGAGTGAGGGGGGGTGGTGGGAGGATGAGGGGGAATGGAGACAGTTGAAATTTAGGGTGAAGGGGAACGGGAGCCGGAAATATATGGTGAAAGAAGAGTAATGGAAGAGGCAGACCTAGCAAGAATTCTTGACCCACGGGGCAGTCCTTTCCCCCACACCCATCAGCTCTTTTGTGTGTCACATATTTATGCATGTAACAGTTCCGGCTGTAATAGCCACAGTCCTTGCTGAATACATCCTGCAGCTGTCTCATCCAGGGCCGGTGTGATGTTGTTATCGGGGATGCTTTTACGACATGTTGGTGGATTTTGTGCAAGTGCCATGAAGACCGTTATAGCTAAATATAAATCATCAGAGTACAGTGGGCCCTGCTTCAGCCTACGAAGGCGTCCTTTCATATAGATTATTACTCGGACAACTTGACATTATTCTCTTTTTTTTCTTGGGAATGCACTCTGGAAATAAACGTAATATTCCGTTCCCCGAGGCCCAGCAGTCATCCTATGTGCCTGACACTTTCACATGTCACCATTTCTGCACAAATACCTACCGTCCATCCTGAATACATAGTAGGGCTCAGGGTTGTCTCACTGACTTCAGACGAAGTCATTTTTGTTTTATTACTGATTTTTTTCCCTCTCTATAAAACTCTCGATTACAGTGCCTATATACTGACTTAAGTTAGCATTCGGAATGCTGTTGGAGGCTCCGTACCACCTGTTCCTTAGCGAATTATTCTGAATATTACACCTCAGTATCCTCTAATACATAGATGATGCAAACAATGTCGATAATATAACAATATAAGTAGCATACACGAGAATACCAAAGAATAATATACAAAAAAAAATAAAACACTAAAGCAGAGGTGTTATAAAGCCTGATATGCCACTACAACACTGGTGTAACGTGTTTCTTTGAGATGTATTCTGAACACTAAAGGTCAGTGTCCTCTTGTATGTTCCTGATGGTGATATTAAAGCGGTGTAAATAGCATGTACAAGAGTATTGTCACGGGGTTTTTAAAATAAATGCAAATTTAAATGATAATGTTCAATAATACTGAAGAGCAGGGACAATGAATTGTCTTGCTAAATCAAGCATTGATTACTTTATACCGGCCCGCTTCGCCGACTCTCTCAGAACGAGAATTTATAAACTTTCTCAACAGTACACAGCAGAGACTAATTACTCACAATCGCTGTTTATTAGTACTGTTAGCCTCTAGAGAAAGTGACTTCACCCCTGACAATAAATAACTAATACTATTAATAATATCAGGTTCTTGCTGATGTGTAACTCCTAGAAGGCACAATGGATTTTTAGCTTAATACAACAAGACTGGCCTAAGTACCAGTTATGAATGGCAAAGCGTTTATGCAAGCTAGGAGCTATAAGGGAAATAAGCTTAATTATGGAGAAATGAAACACGAGTTTACATTACATTAAGCTCAAAGAAAAAGAAGTTAGATTTATTGATTACAAAGGAATAAATTTAACGTTACATTTCAAAATGAATTCAAATAAAGAGATCGCATTCACTCACTCACTCAAAAGCTAAATTCTTACGCCTAGGAAAACAACATGCGGCGCAGCTGGCCGGCATGTGAGGGAACAGCACACTTAACTAAACTCTTAAGTCTAGGAAAACGAAAAGAAAATACTGGTCAATGTAGCGTATCACCAAGGAAGGGTGGGAGCCTGGAGAACTGCAGTCTAGTGGAGTCTGGGTGCTAGATGACCTCTCTCACTCTCACTACTGGAGCACAGAACCTCACTCCATCGCAGCAGACAAAAGACTGAATTCAAATACGATGCGTGGGGTAATGCACAGGCCACCCGGAAGAAGGCGTGACCAACGGTTGAGGCAAGCAGGGGCGAACAATAAAGAAACAATAATATCGCTCAGTAGAGCTCTTAATGACGTGCATTAGATCGGTCACTTTTGAAACAGTGACGAATGTTTTGAAAAGTATACCACCGAAATAGAGAGAGAAACGGTTAACTGAACGATACACAATTTTCCACTAATAGTTCGTGGTTTCTCACAAAAGGAAAATGTCACGAATTTGATTCGTGACAAGTATTAAGGTGCAATGTGTAAAATAATTCACTAAGAAAGTAGTGGTGCGATGTCTCCTATGCCACCCAGAACACTACACTCAGACTGGAGGTGTTAGTGTGAGGATGAGGGTTACGGTGAGAGGAAAGGAAAAGAAGGAAAAGTCTTCTGGTTTCTTCCTTTTCTAACGTCTTTCGCTACCCCCCCCCCACACACGTATATCAGAGTGATCTTGAACTCTATTAGTCCTTCTTCGCCTCCCAGCCTCTCTGTCTGTCTGTCTGTTTTCATCTATCTATCTGTCTATTGCCAGACGCCATAATCTCATAAGGAGTGGCCATTTGACTTCGAGTTATTTGTTTTACGGGGAGGGGCACTAACCCTCCATCAACCCACTTGCTGACACATAGGGAGCACGCATGGTTTGGTTATATGATTACCACCCAGCGTTGTAAATGGTTTCTTGGCTTACAGGAAACCATTTGGCTTGTCAATCAGTGTAAAGCCACCTGTAAAGGAAAGAAAAGCAATAAGAAGTGACAGGAAAGATGGGAGAAATAGGAAGAGAGGGGGGCAGGCATAGAAAAAGAATGATACAGGATAAGGAAGAAGTAGGCAGCACAACATCAGGTGAGTGGATGATGGTCACCACCACCTACATGCAATTCCTGTTTTCCTCTTGTTATTCTTTGTTCTTTGTTGTGTATTCTTCCTGTCTACCTAAATCATATCTATTCCTGTTAAATCGTGTTTCTTACGTCACCCCTTCTGTGTGTGTGTGTGTGTGTGTGTGTGTGTGTGTGTGTGTGTGTGTGTGTGTGTGTGTTCATGCAGTTTATATATTTTTTTGTTCTTTCCTGTATGTGTTGTGGTGTTTCCCATTACGAATCTCTCCCTCCGCCTGTCTGTCTGTTTGTCTGTCTGTCTGTCTGTCTGTCTCTCTCTCTCTCTCTCTCTCTCTCTCTGTCTGGTGGATTTTTCCTAGTATCCCCCTCCCTCTTTACACATCCACACTTTTTACACATCCACTCCATCATCACAACTTCTTCCTGCATTCATGATGGCCTGTCTCGCTTCCCTTCATGTATTGTTCAACAGGAGATTCAAAATGCAGCTTTGTATTTCCAAACCCATACACCTCAGTTTTCTTTCACTTCGTTAGTTATGTTCTTTTCATTCTCCTCTTTCTCATTATCATCATCATCATCATCGTCGTCGTCAGCTTTATAATCATCACCATCACTCTTTTCCATCTACAGTGTCTATCTCTCTATTGCCAGACGCCTTATTGCCGTAGGGGGTGGTCACAAACAAATCGGCTCCAGGTCGTCCTGTCCCCCGCCATTTCACTGCCCTGCTCCCCAGCTCACACACCCCTCTCTCATATACCTCTCCACTCCATCCCTCCATCTCATCCTTGGCCTCCTCCTCCCTCTCCCCCTCTTCAGCTCACTCACATACACCCTCCTTGTTAATCTCTCACTCTCCATCCTCTCCACATGGCCAAACCACCTCAGTGTGTTTCTCCTAATGCTTCCTGTCACATCCACATCCACACCACAACGATCCTTCACTGCCTCATTTGTCAATCTGTCTCTCCATATGACTCCACATGCTCCTCTCAAATAACCAATTTCCACAGCTCTCGCTCTTGACTTTTGTCCCTCCAACAAGGTACAAGCTTCACTTCCATACGTTAGGGTTGGGATCACAATACTGTCATGTAGTAACTTTTTCACTTCCATGCTCATTTCCCTGTTTCTTATCACTGCTTTCAAGGAATCAGCACCTTTCTTCCTTGTTGTACCCTTTCAAGGACATCACCCTCCAAACCTCCATCCTTACTCATCACACTACCCAAGTACTTAAACACACTCATATATTCCATTTCCTCCTCATCCAACCCCACTGTAGAATCACTGACTTCACCTCTGTCGAAGACCATAACTTTACTCTTCCCTACATTCTCCTTTAGATTCCGTTTCTTACATACTCTCCCAAGCTCATCTACCAAGCCTTGCAGCTCCCCTTCGTCTTCACTTAACAACACAGAATCTTCTGCAAACAACAGTACAGTGAGTTTCCAGACACTGCCCTCTCTCATTAGGGCTGCTCCAAAATCCACTTCTCTACCTTGTACCTCTTTTTTCAAAAATAAAAATTCACTCAGTTCATTATCCATACCACTACAGCCTTAGCTTCCACATACATACTCTTCACAGCATTCAGTAACTTTTCATCTACTCCATATATTCTTAATACTTTCCACAATCCTTGTCTATCCACCCTGTAATATGCTTTCTCCAAATGCATAAAGGTCGCATACAACTTTTTTCCCTTCTGTAAAATTTTTCCACTAAAGATCAAAGAATGAAGATCTGATCCACACAACCTCTTCCCTGCCTAAAGCCTCTCTGTTCTTCTCCAAGTAATTCGTCTGTTATTTCCCTAACTCTATCAATAAGTATCCTACCATATACTTTTCCTATTACACTAAGAAGACAAATGCCCCTATGATTACCACATACTTCTTTTTCCCCCTTTCCTTTGTACAGAAGAATAATTTTACCTGACTTCCAAACATCCGGGACTCTACCTTCTTCCCAGGCCAATCTGCACATCTTCCACATCCATTCTACTACTATCTCTCCCCCATGCTTCAGCATTTCACCACACACTCCATCAATGCCTGGGGCTTTCCCCATTTTAACTTTCTTCATCGTTTCCACAACTTCCCTCCCACTGTTTTCTTCCTCTCTTCTCACATTCCTTCGTCTTCCAGCCATTTTCCCGCCACTTACACCTGCATTACTTTCATTCTCTATGTTCAACAGTTTGTTAAAGTGTTCTCTCCATCTGCTCACTTTTTCTCTCTTCTCTACTAGTAATCTACCATTTTTATCTTTCACTCCCCAACTAACTTCTTGGCACCCTGTCTAACTCTCTTTACCTCTTTCCAGAACATTTTCTTACATTCCCTCCACTTTACACTCAGATTCCTTCCAAATTCCTCCTCCACTTTCTTCTTTTTCTCACTAATCTTTTCACCTATCTCTTCCTCTCTACATACAATTCTCTTTTCTGTCTCAACTTCTTCCATGCCCCTGTTTCTCATCCATTCATTATATACTTTCTTCTTCTGTGCCACAGCCTCTCTCTCCTCTTCATTCCACCATGCTGTTCCATGCACCCCCTTTCGTCTTCTCTTCACCCCACACACCACCTCACAGGCTGCACAGATTTCTTCTGTGAATATCTTGCACACACCTTCCACAGCACCCATCTGGTCCAGTCCATATTTCCCCCATCGTTCCTCCACTTCCCTCTTATATTCCACCCTTTTTTCATCCTCTAGTAACCTTTCCACACTCCTTGTATGAGCTAATTATTCCTGTCCTTCCCTTCTTCTATTTCTCCATATCGTTTGGACAATGATTCTGTGGTCAGAGAGTCCATTCCCCCAACCTCTATATACTCTTGCATCCATTATACACCTTCTCATCCTGTCATCCACACATACCTGTATATAATCAATCATTGCCTTCCATTAATTCAGTTCACCATCCACCATTTTCATCACTCACCACGTATACCTGTGGATCATTTTGTGCCTGAAGAGGGTATTAGCTATTCCCAACCTCCTCCTGGCACAAATGTCCACTAAAGCACTGCCATTCACATCTATCTCAAGAGTCACACCCCACTCACCAACAACTCAATCCACCTTCACATTCCCTACTTTTCCATTAATATCTCCAATCAAAAACACTCTCATTTCTTTCAAACTTTTCCATGCACACTTCCACATTTGTCCAGAACTCTTCTCTCACTCTGCTTGCACGATCTTGCATTGGCGCATACACACACACAATCGCCCACATTTGTAGTCCAACTTTCAGAGTTACCAATACAATCCTTAAGCCAACTGACCCATACTCTCTTATATTCTCCTTCCATCTGTTACTCACAACAATACACACTCCTTCTTTTGCCCTCTCATTCTCACCTACTCCCGTGCATATTCCCCATCCATATTCCCATTCTCTCACACTCTCACCTCACCTTTTAGTTTCAGTTAATCCACATACATCCACTTTCGCACCCTCAAGGACCTGGACAATCTCTCTCTCTTTCACCTCATCATTGGCACCCCTTTACATTCCATGTAGATATATGTACCATGTCCTTTGTTCGGTCCTTAGTCATCGCCTTGTGGTCAGTCCTGGTCCGAGGTTTCTTGTTCGTATTTTTAATTAGTTATTTTCCAGGCAGGGGCACTAACCCTCCGCCAACCCACTTGTTGTCACGTAGGGAACACGTGTTGGTTAGTTATAAGGTTACTACCCAGCGTTAACCTAGTAAATTTGCTGCTTGTTTTTTACTCACAGTTATTCTTTCTCTACCTCATCAGCCATCGCTACATCTATGTCGCTAGAAACAGGATATGTTGGAGTTGGGTACTGTTTTTTTTAATTCTTAGAGTAATCTTTTATTTCAGCTTTCACACGGCGAGTGTAGTCTGTCCTACTCCACGTCTTTTCACAGGTTGTACTCTCACTGCCCTGCCCGACAAACCATAACTGTCATAATGACTCCAGCACAGTCATCATTTGCACAGTATGTGTGTATATTTGTTAAGTTTTTAGTTTTTTCTTAACTCTTATCTGGTGTTTTTGCAACCACACTTAATGTGGTAATATGTTGTACAGTCGTGGACAAAAGTTCATGTAAATTTTCACCATTTAGTACTTGTCACATCCCTGTGTTGGACAGTATTCCTTGTTAGAGGTCTGGTGTATTTCTCTGCACACAGACTCTCAAACTCTCCTGATATTTTACCTTTATGCTTCTTTCTTCCTTCTGTTCGGTAATTTCCAAACTGAGATCTAAATTCCTGGCATGTATCTCTTCCCATACAAGATTTTCTTTGTTGTGATGTGTCAGGGAGGAGAGTGAAAGACATTGTGTGTCCTGTAATTATCATTGATATGTAACAGATATAACTGCATCATAGTTACAGAAATGCCGTGCCTTAACAATAGAACATAATCGGTACTGTGATGCTCCGGGCCAGTTTCTATAATTTGTTATGTGCCTGGTTGGCTGTGGAAGTTGTGACAGTTTGATCAGATTTGCACTAATTCCAATGCAATCAGGAAGCTGCCGGACATATTACCATCGATTTTTGGTAACTGTGACCGTGTCTATCTAATTCTGGAAGTGTTTGGTCATAATCTTGTAATACAGACAAGTGTAATACACAACGACACAGATGCCAATAGTCACATCCTTCACGTACACGATCGATTCCGGTGAACTACTTTCTTGCTTCTATAATTCCATCGTTGCCTCTTTGTTTGATGTAGCTATGGTAAAGCAGAATACAGTTATGACAAGTGCTCGTGGGCCCTTCGGGCCCCTCGCACTTGCTTCCGCGGAGGGCTCTCGCGCTGCTATAATATATTTTAGTTATTATACCGGGCGCCTGGAGCAGCGTTTTTTTGTCAAAATGTGACCGCTCACTAAATATAATAAAAGATTTTCTATCGTGATGGGACCAAGTTTTTTCACATCAGTGAACTTTTTGCGGTTTTTATACCAGTTTTGGTGTGATTTGACTGTGTAGTTTCGGCTGCCCAAAACACACACACACACACACACACACACACACACACACACACACACACACACACACACACACACACACACACACACACACACACACACACACACACACTCACGCCTACTGCTATAGTATATTAGAAGAAATCTTGTGGTAACTACGATCAACAAGCACATCAAAACCGTGCAGTCCCACAGTACAACATGAAACTATGAAGCTTAGGGGTTTTCAACAAAAGCAAATAATACCATAGGCAACCCCGAAAATATTTCAGCAATCATATCAGAAATAACTCTAAAACTGTTTTCCTTAACATGACGGTCCACGTCCCAAGGTAAACTCGAATAAAGTTCCGCCTTATACACCTGCCTGTCAGTTCGGACCTTTATACGTGAGACAGCCATTAGTGAAGCAGTAGGCACACACTTAAATGTCTGGTACCATTGTATGGGAGGGGAGAGGTAAAGGGAGGAGGAAGGTTGGAGAAGCTGATAGTTCTTAACCCTCACTCTTCCATCCACATCCTTCTCATACAGTTACCAGATAAATGAAAGTTGGCTACTGCTTCGCTACCACTTGCCTCACATTTACTATGTCAATGTGGCGGGCGAGTGTATAACGCAAAACTTTCCTCGAGTGTACCACTTTCTACACTTTCCCCTATATGCTCCTCATCCTGTCCGTAGAAATAGAGTGTACCTTGTCCCACCCCTCGTGAAGTGGGATTGACGCTAACGATTACGAAGAGATCGTACTTTAAATCATAGATATGAGAACTGTGTTCGTAAATTTCAGGGGTAAATCCCCGGTCGTGTATCACCATGACAGAGACTAACATATAATCACACCTAGATATCTTCCTTTAACTACGACAGACAAATCGCCGTAGGAATCTGAAATTGCGTTCTTTCATTTATGTTCTCAAAGGTACCTCCTAGTTGTGTGTAGCAGTGACAGAAAATAATTATTTCAACTTAGCTTGGCCTATATTTTTACTCCGTTGCATCTAATTTCGCATAGGTCACTGGCAGAAAAAGATATGAAGGCTCTACATCCTTTCGCTATAAATTCTACACGACTAGCATCATATTCAAGTGTTAATATGTTGTTACAACTAAGTATTTAGTATGAAGAGATGGCAATTTTAGGACAGATTAGAGTAAATAGAACATATAACAGTCATCCATATAAATTCCAATAACAACGACAAAAAGATAAATATTTTTGGCACACTTTAGCTGTGTATCTATATTTTCAGACTTGCCCTCTGGTCATTATATTATTTCAGTTAAAAATCCGAGTGCTTTCTCTCTCTCTCTCTCTCTCTCTCTCTCTCTCTCTCTCTCTCTCACACACACACACACAGTTATAGCTGCCACACGAATCAATCTTGTGTTTCTCGATTTCAAAGTTGCCTCTCTGGTCATGCAACAGTGGGAGAACCGAGGATTTCGGTCACACCCAGAGAGGAATGGGACCAGGAAGCGAACGACCGTCAACAACATTTTCTATAAACCTCTGATTTACGACAAGCAATTTGCATCCCAGCCCATGGATTATTCTCTGCCTGAGCCATTTCTCTGCCATAAAAGGAACTACATGTCCGGTGCCCAATGATGAGATAGGGCAATATCCTGAGCTGACTATGGAGTTGAGGTCGGTTTATGGTATTACCTTTTCTTTAGCTTTCTCCATTTTGGCCAGCTCCATGCTGCCTCTGTTATTAGTCACGTTTTCTTTCTTTAGTCATGTATTCTTGTTTAGTTTTGGCAGGCACTTCTACCCTTCGGAATTAACTGGTCCTGACCAAACCTGGACACAATGACCAGCCTATGACCGAGTTGTGTCTGCAAGGTTTTCGTTGCTCGGCAACCACTCGTTGTCCAGCAACGGCCGAAAAATCGCTTTTTCTCTTGTTAAATTGTGGCAGGCACTTCTGTCCTTCAGAATTAACCAATAGGAGCCCCCACAAACTGGAAAAAGATGCCACCACTCGCCAGATAACTTAATGTAAAGTGCAAAAGTTGGGTCAACTTGAATTACCCTCTGTTATACAATTTTTGTGTTACTCGACTGAAAATAGGATAATTATTGATTTATCTATATATAATACTGGAGTAATAATGGTTTCGTTTTCAAAATATAATAGAAACGGAAGGTTGCATCCATCTCAGTTTAGGGACAGTCTAAGTGCGAGTATTATGTTGCCTGAGTATTGATGACTGTCATGTTTTTAGGCGGTGAATGTCTGTAAGGAAAAATGGTAAATGAATGTAACGATATTGTATCTTACACAACAAAATTAGTTTCTTAAACAATCGTAGAACATATGAACTCACCGAGCTCATATGGAGGTGCATAGTCTGTGCTCGCCGCCAGGGGCCCATGGCGGCACTGATGATGTGTATACACCACTCCTGATGTCTGCACATTTTGAAATCAGCCGATAAATCCGGAAAATGTAGTATCATGGTTGACTGTGCAGCTATAATATATGTGGAAAAATAGACTGTAGCAGAAGTGAGACGTTTTCTCAAAGCAAGAGGAATACCATGCCTTTTAAAGCTCGGGTCGCTGATCCTGGCCACGTAAGATTTCGGCTGTACAATTCTTACTATTATTAAGTGTATAGTGGATAGAATCGTGTCAGGATTTGCCAAATAAAAGATTACGGTCTTTGGAAACTGTATGGTAAATTTTTCGAACAAGTGACATTCATAACACTTGGTAAAAATATGCTGAATGCAAAAACACACAAAAAGCTTTCATGGCTTTTAATAAACTCAATGGAGAACTTTTCGGCCTATATCTCATTTACAGCATCAGTAAAATATCTAAGATGATTATAATACTGGTATAATGCTTTATGCATGAGTAATAATCCCGACAGGATTTTTTTTCAAGGAAGGTAAGCCAGCTCTGAGCGGGTAGTGACCCCACGCTATTTAGTGATCCGGTGAACACTGGCAACTTTCAGGAGTTTGTGGGGGCTCTATTTCCAACCAAACCTGGACACAACGACCAGCCTATGACCTAGTTGTGTCCACAAGGTTTTGGTTGCTAAGCATCTGCTCCTTGCTATCAACAGCCAAAAAAACACTTTTTTCACACTTATCACGTTTTTAGCTGTAGAAACATTATTAGGGGGTGTACAAAGTTCTGACTTCCTTAGGCGTAAGGTTGAGGTCATTGCCTATCGGAAGTGTGGCATCCATTTTTCCCTCTGCCTCCTCGAGTTTTCGAGTGGGAACCTTGCGTAGATTGGCTTCAGTGTCCCTAGCAGTTTTGTTTCATTGTGGCAGGCACTTCTACCCTTGAGAATTTACCGATTCTGACCAAACCTGGACTCAATGACAGGCCTACGACCTAGTTGTGTCCAGAAGGTTTTGGCTGATAGGCATTGTTCGTTGCCTAGCAACGTTCTGCTTAGCCCCACCATGACCGTGGGTCCAGGAATTGTTGAGACCCCAGTGGCCTGCCCGTATATTTCCGTTCTATATGGGTATTTGTCTCAATACAGCAGCCAGCCACCTCAGCCAAGCAGCTCTAGTGGGATAGGTTAACTTTAATGAGGTTAGAAGCGAATAGAAAATGTAATTTTGCCTGGGAAGCACATTGTGCGTATTTTTTAGATAAACCTATGGTTAATTTTGAAACGACGGGGCGAGCATCGTTCCAGCTGAGGGTTCCCAGTGGTGAGATGAATATGCGTACAGAACGGAAATATGCCGACCGCCCCAGCACCGTTTTTTCAAATCTCGAAAATCGACTTTTTTTTCTTATCCAACTGAAAAGAAATGTCTGGCGAATCTGGCAGTGCAATTTTTAGCTTCCTATACTAATCCAATGCTTCACAATGAAGAGCGAGAAATTTCACAAAATGGCTACACGCCGGTGAAAACTAAGGAGTGAAGTGAAAAACCATTGCATCAAGAAATATGCGTATTTCCCCTCCCCCCAAAAAAAAAGATATCAGTGGTGCTGGAATGATGTGAAATGACTAGATACGTGTATTACGAACAAAATGAAAACATAATATGGGAGTTTCATAAATATATCTATATATATATATATATATATATATATATATATATATATATATATATGTATTTTTCAGTTTTTCATGATTCTTGTGTTTATGGATGTACGGTATCGAGTTATTTCTGTCGTCTGGTTGGTTTACTTTGTGTCCAAAGAGAGGCGAGAGATGGTAATTTTACACTCAACAAGATAAGGGTCCTCCTTTGTGTACTGGCTGAGCCACAACGGCTCACTTAGAGCTGGCCATCGTCGCCTACGGGCTTGTCTCAGTCTCTTTCATTTTTTTTTTCTTTTGTATCAGCTTTTACGTTTTTGTGGCATTCTAAATTTTCTTAACATCCCTAAAAGATTTTAATGCATGCATATTCTTTTCTATACCTTCTCTCTCTCTCTCTCTCTCTCTCTCTCTCTCTCTCTCTCTCTCTCTCTCTCTCTCTCTCTCACCATCCAGCTTCAGTCAAACGGATATTCACACAGCCAGCATCAAGGGAGGGCAAAGAGTGTAGAAAGAAAGGAAGGATATAGTTGCTTTTGTACCGACGTACCCACGTCCTTTACTATTTTTATCGTGTGCTTATTGTGTAAAAGGTCGAAGTCGGCCGTGATCGTTGTCTCCTCACATCTCCAACTGAACTGATCTTACTTTTGGTATTCATTTTGTTCAATTTTCATACTGGAAGGCACAATAAGATCATCAGGTTTTCAGCATGCAATTAGTTCTCTCTGCATAGAAGCATAATCTTAAAAATCAGGGTCTTATTTGTGTTTTTTAGGTTACAGTTTTATTTTATATCATCATGTGTGTGTAAGAAATAAAAAAAAAAAAACGAGAAGAAAGGAACAGTAACTCAAAAAGGAAGAAGGCACGTGTATTGCATAGGTGTATGATATATGGTGCATGGTGTAGGTGTTTGATATAAATGTAAGGAATAAATTTACGGTAGAAGGTATTGTATATATGTAAAGTATAAATTTGTGTTGTTGTTGTTTGATAATGAGTTAGAAATTTGTAACAGATGTATAGTGCGTGTGTATTATATTGTCATATTGTATAGATGCATGGTGCAGTGTTCACATGCATGGTATAGGTGTAGGGAGGTTAGTAGGATACAGTAGTGTCGACCGTGCCACGTAGCCGGCAAAGTAATAAGAGAATGGTACAGTAGTTGAGAGAGGCTGAGTCAGAAAGATGACATGGGGAGTCGCGTTACTGCCATTCGTATAAACCACAAACACCCCTTATGGTTATGGGGAAGTTGGGTGGTGAGAATGTATGGTGGGGGGTGGAGGACGAAGAGATAAGGAGGGGACAAAACCAGGAGGGGGGTAGACTATGATGAGGGACGGTTGAGTAGGAGAGGAGGGAAGGGGAAGTGTTGAGGGGTGAAGGTATGGAGGGAGTGAGGGACGGAGGAGAGGGCATGGAAGGGGAAGAGGGAGTGCTGAGAGGGGGAGAATATGTGAGGGGCGGGAGAGGGAATATGAGAAGGGAAGAGAGTGGGGGAAAGGAAGGAGGGAGAGATGTGTTGTGAGAGAGGTAGAAAGATGAAGAATATAGAGAGAGATGGGGGGGGGGGGAGAAGCGAAAAACAGGGAAGTTTGTGGTGGACGGGAAATTGAGATGGAGTTTTGGAGGGAATGGGAGCTATTGAAAGGGAAGGAAACTGTTCATGGAATAAAGATGTGATAGAATGCTGAAAAAAGCAGCTATCAGTAGAAAATAAGCCAGAAGAGATGTAAACGTGTCGGATTGCTTAATAATTATGTTAGTAGAGAGATAAAGAACATGACTAAAAGCACAAGGTAAATTCCTCGTACGTAAGTTTATTAGATGGATCGCTAGACTTCATTTGAATTTTATCGCTTTGACGGATTGCTTGTGGAAGATATTAAACTAACTTTAGTGATCTACTCTTACCACAGTATTCTTAACTCCCTTCAATATGAGACGTCCTTCTGAAAATCAATATAATCCTCGGGTGCTACATAGAATATAATAACAGGATGCAGTTGTGTTGGATGATCAGCTGCGCCTGTTTGAGGCTACTGGTGTGGTGTGGTATCAGCGTGTCATGGTACAAAAATGCATATGGTGTTTGCTGTCTGAAAAATGGTTGTTTTATCTGTGTATGTGTAGCCTGTAATGTACACAAACAAAAATGGTGTTTTTCCTAAAGAGCCGGTGCAAGACTCAATGGAGCAATGTCGTCATCGTTTGTTGATGATAGTATTCAGGAAAAATTTTCTGATGTTGGAGTCCAGTCTTGCACGAGTGCTGGACATGACTCCTCTTACTGGCTGCAGCTGAGAGGGTTGAGATAAAATGGAAAGTTCATATTTTGGACTGTCTATTTTTTTTGTAGCCTGATAAACTACAAGATCTTGATGGCCTTTTACGTAGGCAGTTCAGTGAATTATTGCAGTCTAGTAGACTGAGTGGACTGCTGCTACTTAATTCGTGATGTGGTTGGCTGAGGTTACTTCCAGGTGTATTATGGGCCTTTTGTTGCACTGTGTAAACTGGGGTCATTCTCCTCAGCAAAATTAAAGCATGTCTTTGTTGGGAAATTGAGCTCTGGTGAATTCCCCAAGTGTCTCTAGTCACCTCTGTTTTCAGGCTCCTTGCACACGGTTTCCTTTGGTTAAATTGATCACTTGAAGTTACTGAGAATATTATTTGCAAATTTAGCTCCTTCCGTACGATGATGTCTTGCGAGTGGCAGACGATTATTTTCTGTTTAACAGAATCCTTTCCTAGTGGAGGGGTTAGCAAAAATTTCTGTTAACAATTTAAGTACAATGACGTCAGTGTTTATCCTGTAACTGCCGCCTACCGTCATACTTTATACTCATTAACCGCTTCATTCAAATGGCGCATTTCTCGCTTTACTCAGGCAACTACCAGACGAGTTTACTCTCTGGTTTAACCAAGGAGTAACAATGAAGTTAAGGCTGCACCAAATCACGCCAGTTCGTGAAATCTGTCAGAAGCTGAATGAAGTCATCAGGAGATAACAAGACTAAGTTAAAAATAACGCCATCAGATTCAACGAGTTAAGATAGACCTCCAGTACTGAAGGTTAAACACAGTGGTAAAAAAAGTCATCACAGAAAATACCATTATTTTAGTAAGTTAACCCCCTGGGGGTAGTTTTTTTTATTCAAGAATACTTCCCCAGTATCCCTGCTTGTCGTAAAAGGCGACTAAAAGGGTTGGCGGAGGGTTAGTGCCCCTCCCCGGAAAACAACTAACTAAAAAAACAAACAATAAGCCTCGGACAAGGACTGACCAAACGATGACGACCAAGGACCGGACAAAGGACATGGTAATTGGAACTTGGAATGTAAGGGGAGCAATTGATGAGGTGAAAGAGAGAGAGATTGTCCAGGTGCTTGACGGTGCGAAAGTGGATGTATGTGGAATAACTGAAACAAAATGGGGACGAGAAAGTGTGAGAGAATGGGAGTATGGATGGGGTATATGTGCAGGAGTAGGTGAGAATGAGAGGGCAAAGGAAGGAGTCTGTACAGTTGTGAGTAAAAGATAGAAGATGAGCATAAGACAGTATGGATCAGTTGGGTCAAGGATTGTGTGGGTAAAGTTGAAAGTTGGAATACAAATGCGTGCGATTGTGTGTGTGTATGCGCCAACGCAAGATAGTGCTAGCAGAGTGAGAGAAGAGTTCTGGACAAATGTGGAAGTGTGCATGGAAAAGTTTGGAAGGAATGAGAGAGTGTTTTTGATCGGTGATATGAATAGTAAAGTTGGGAATGTGAAGGTGGATGGAATAGTTGGTGAGTGGGGTGTGCCTGCTGAGATAGATGAGAATGGGAGTGTGTTAGTGGACATTTGTGCTGGGAGGGGGTTGGTGATAGCCAATACCCTCTTCAGGCATAAAATGATCCACAGGTATACATGGCGAGTGATGAGAAGGGTGGGTGGTGAACTGAATGAAAGGAAGGCAATGATTGATTATATGTGTGTGGATGAAAGGATGCGAAGATGTGTAAAGGATGCAAGAGTGTATAGAGGCTGGGGGAGTGGACATTCTGACCACTACTTGGTGGTGGCCAGAATTAGAATGCAAGTAAGATGGAGGAATAGAAGAAGGGAAAGACGAGAGGAAGGAATAGTTGCAAGGAGAGTGGAAAGGTTACAAGAGGATGAGAAAAAGGCAGAGTATAAGAGAGAAGTGGAGGAACGATTGGGCAAATATGAATTGGAGCAGATGGGAGACGTGGAAGGTGTGTGTAAGATATTTACAGAAGAAATATGTGCAGCATGTGATGTGGTAAGTGGAAGGAAGAGAAGACGGAGGGGGGTGCAAGGAACAGCGTGGTGGACTGAAGAGGTGAAACAGGCTGTGGCACAAAAGAAGAAAGCATACAATGAATGGATGAGAAATAGGGGCGTGGAAGAAGTTGAGAGGCGGAAGAGAGAGTTATATGTGGAAAGAAAGAGAGAGGTGAAAAGATTAGTAAGAGAGAGTAAGAAGAGAGTGGATGAGGAATTTGGAAGGAATTTGAGTGTAAAGTGGAGGGACTGTAAGAAAATATTCTGGAGAGAGGTGAAAAGAGTAAGACAGGGTGGAAGTGAAGTTAGCAGGGGAGTGAAAGATATAAATGGTAGATTACTAGTGGAGAAGGGAGAAAAAGTGAGCAGATGGAGAGAACACATTAAGGAATTGTTGAACGTAGAGGATGGAAGTAATGCGAGTATAAGTGGCTGGGGAATGGCTGGGAGAAGGAGGTAGGTGAGAAGACAGGAAGAAATCAGTAGGATAGAAGTTGTGGAAGCAATGAAGAAAGTTAAATCAGGGAAAACCCCAGGCATTGATGGAGTGTGTGGTGAAATGCTGAAGCATGGGGGAGAGATAGTAGTAGAATGGATGTGGAAGATGTGCAGATTGGCCTGGGAGGAAGGTAGAGTCCCGGAGGATTGGAAGTCAGGTATAATTTTTCCCTTGTACAAAGGAAAAGGGGAAAAAGAAGTGTGTGGTAATCATAGGGGCATTTGTCTTCTTAGTATAATAGGAAAAGTGTATGGTAGGATACTTATAGACAGAGTTAGAGAAAGAACAGAGAAATTAGTTGGAGAAGAACAGGGAGGCTTTAGGAAGGGAAGAGGTTGTGTAGATCAGATATTCATTCTTAGATCTTTAGTGGAAAAGTTTCTAGAGAAGGGAAAGAAGTTATGCGGCTTTCATGGATTTGGAGAAAGCATATGACAGGGTGGATAGACAAGGATTGTGGAAAGTGTTAAGAATATATGGAGCAGATGGGAAGTTGTTGAATGCTGTGAAGAGTATGTACGATGGTGCGAAGGCTGCAGTGCGTGTGGATGGTGAACCAAGTGAATTTTTCTCTTTGAAAGTTGGTTTGAAACAGGGATGTGTCATGTCTCCATGGTTGTTCAATCTGTACATGGATGGGGTAATAAAAGAGGTACAAGGTAGGGTAGTGGATGTTGGAGTGGCCCTGGTGAGAGAGGATAGTGTTTGGAAACTCCCTGTACTGTTGTTTGCAGATTATACTGTGTTGTTGAGTGAAGACGAAGGGGAGCTACAAGGCTTGGTGGATGAGTTTGAGAGAGTGTGTAAGAAACGGAATCTAAAGGTGAATGTAGGGAAGAGTAAAGTGATGGTCTTTGAAAGGGGTGAAGTTAGTGAATGTTCAGCGAGGTTGGATGGTGAGGAATTGGAAAATTTGAGTACGTTTAAGTACTTGGGTAATGTGATGAGTAAGGATGGAGGTTTGGAGGGTGAAGTGCTTGAAAGGGTACAGCAGGGAAGAAAGGTTGCTGGTTCTTTGAACGCAGTGATAAGAAACAGGGAAGTGAGCATGGAAGTGAAAAAGTTACTACATGACAGTATTGTGATACCAACTCTAACGTACGGAAGTGAAGCTTAGACATTGTTGGAAGGACACAAGTCAAGAGTGAAAGCAGTGGAAATGAGTTATATAAGAGGAGCCTGTGGAGTCACGTGGAGAGACAGGCTGACGAATGAGGATATAAAGCAGCGTTGTGGTGTTGATGTGGATGTGATAGGAAGCGTTATGAGGAACACACTGAGGTGGTTTGGCCGTGTGGAGAGGATGGAGGGTGAAAGAATGACGAAGAGAGTGTATGTGAATGAGGTGGAGGGGGGAAGAGGAAGGGGGAGGCCGAGGATGAGATGGAGGGATGGGGTGGAGAGGTATATGAGAGAGGGGGGTGTGAGTTGGGAGCAGGGCAGTGAAATGGCGGGGGACAGGGCGACTTGGAGGCGAATTGTTTGTGGCCACCCCAAACGGGATTGAGGCGTCTGGCAATAGATAGATAGACAGGTGTTTTGCTTGCATATATTTGTGTACTTGTGTGTGTGTGTGTGTGTGTGTGTGTGTGTGTGTGTGTGTGTGTGTGTGTGTGAGAGAGAGAGAGAGAGAGAGAGAGAGAGAGAGAGAGTGAGACTTGAAGAATTTTGAATTAACATTATCTCTCGTACCCGAATAAGAATAATATTTATCTTGCAAATTTCTACAACCTACCTAAGTCCTTTCGTCCAGGAGTTTACTCGAGGGAATGGCAGGTTGGAAGAAGTCTGGAGCTGAGATGGAAAAAATTTTAAAGCAGGAAACTTGCTCTTATATCTCGAGAGTCCTACCACTGAGAGAGCTCTGGCCACGAGGGAAAGTCATAGTGGGTCGTGTTTACCCGTCACATGGACATACATGGTCTTGTTTAGTCGCAGTATGGTAGTGTAAGGTAGTGGCATAGTCGTGGATGGCCGAGGTATGACCACGTTTAGTCGTGGTATGTTCGTGTATAATCATGGTTGGCTGTGATATGGTCGTGTGTTTTTTTTTTTAGTAACAGAACAGAAAAAGGAAAAATAAATGAAATTAAAAAAAAAATCGCACACCAGATCACAAGTGTCCTCTATTCATAAAATATCTGTAACAGTTGGACTTGAACAGCTGTAGGATGAAGACTGGGCGGAAATAACTCTGGGGAAGTGAGTTCCAGAGAGATGCAGTTCGGGGAATAAGAAAATTCTGACAGGCAGAAGTTCTGCAATATGGCTGTGTGACATTCCAGTCATGAGTGCTGCCAGATGCCTGTGTAGCATGAGGGAAGGCATCTCAGGTGGCACAATGGACACAACGTCATCTGAGCATTTGCCATAAAAGTATCTGTAAAATAATGCAAGAGAGGCAACATTCCTTCTTACTTGTTGAGGAAGTGGTATATTTTTAACCCCTATGATACGCAAATCGACTGATCGAACTCATACAGAAGTAAAACGTTTTATGTCCAAGGTTTAGAGCTTGAATTTACACACCTTATGCCGCAGACCAGAGAATTTTAGACCTACTGGTTCATGAGATATTGCCCGCCAAAGCCGAAAAGAAGTTACCCTTCCAGGCGGGGCGACTCCAGTTTTCTGTGCTCTCACACCCTATCCCACCCTCATTCCTCACCTCCCATTACCTTTCTCACCCACTCCCATCACCCCCCCTCTCTTCCTCCCTTCCCCCTCCCCCCCTACCCCACCCTTCAGAATTTTCCAGCTGATTTTTTTTTTTTCCAACCAATAGCATGCAAAATAACGATGTCTGCGTTCCTTACTCACTCCCAACGCCCTTACCCCCCAACACTTCTCCTCTCCCCACCTTCCCTCCCCCATCCCCTTCCCTCATAGCTGCGTAGCTGTCAAAAAATAAAAAAAAATTGAGCCAAAGCATGGAAAACCTTTTTGTGGTGTTATGCACACACTCCACCACCCCCTCTCCCCTCCCCTTCCCTCCCCTCAGAGCTGTCAAATCAACTAGCTGTAAGAATTACAAGGGAAAAAAAAGCTAAAGCTTGCAAAATAATGATAGTAGTGTAAGAGGAAGACAAACACACAAATACACAATTTATTATTAAGACAAACCTTACTAGCATTTACATGAAACATCACAGTATCCTAGCCTATATTCACGGAGGTGAATATACCATAAATAGAAATAATACACATTCTGTTTCGTGCATCGGTGTATGCAATTACAGAAACAATAATCTGGTATGAAATGAAAACACGCGACATGAATAGTAACAATGATGTATACGTATAATACTCTAGGCGGGGGGGAAGGGGAAAGGTAAGCAGACGGCATACAACAGGGGGTGGGGGAAGGGGGTGGGGGAAGGGGGTGGGGTGGGGAGAAGCCTGGATGGGTGGTACAGGGATATAAAGGTGGGAGACAGACACCACAAGACAAAGGGGAAAGGCAGAGAGGGAGTGCGGGGGTGTGGAGGGTGGGTAGAGGGGATATATCCCTCCCCAGGGAAACAGGGAGGGCGAAAGGGGGGGGGGAACCACGGTGGCGTGATGGACGATGGTGGTGGAGGGGGAGGTGGTCAGAGGTGAGGGAGGAGGAGGAGAGGGAACAAAGGTATGGGAGTAGAGGAAGGTGGCAAGAGGGTGGTGGGGGAATCGCCCCCCCACCATGGATAGGGGTCTGGATCCTCCCCCCTCCCTACTCGGGACTGAGTTCTCATTGGTTTGCATCGATATACGTCACAATCGGGCCAAAGCCTAGTGTCCGCAGTTTTTTACAAAGGCTCCTCTATTCATCCTATTAGACATCAAGCCTAATTCTGGAAAAGGATCGATCGATCCCATTAGTACTCTAGGGGATAATAGTATGGTTATTAATAATTCCAACAGCTTTGTCCTGACTTTTATCTAGTTGTTTTGTGCAATCTCTCCACATCCATTCCACAAGAGTGAGCAATTTTCAAGCTGAGAGCACAAATGACTCTTATAAATTAAAGCTAACTGCTCGCCAGTGAAGAAGTTACAGACTCTGTACAATAATCCAATTTCCTTTGAGGCAGTTTAGCAAGTGATCTGAAATGAGAAGTCTAGCTGAGGGCACTGATAAGTGAAACACAGAGAATTTCAATACTGTACTTTTGGTGTTGGGAATATTAGTAGCATTGATGGTAGTATATGAATCTGGCAACATCAGTCTATTAGTTTATTGTATATATTTGGTTTTACTAGCATAAAATGAGACAAGGTTATTTTGTCCCCATTCACTGAACTTAGATAAGTCTTGATTTATGGAGATGGCTGTACTGAGTTGAGAGTCAGAGATATTAACCTGCCCCATGCTGGCGACATACATGTACAGTCATAAGAAAAACTATCGTTACTCTTCAGAGGTATGCATTATGACACAACGACAAAGTGTTGTGGAATGACGGGACAGGAAAGTTTGTACCTCAAACCCATCAATGTTGGTTATGTGAGACAGATATTAGAATTTGTACTAGAGGTAATACAAACTAATTAGATCGTTTGGCCTCTGTGCATAGAGACAATACACTTTATTAGCCGGCACTGAATTCATTAAATAATATAACCGAATGGTCCGAAGTTGGCAATACACATGCTGACTGGTAATGAGTATGTGCACCCATGCTAGACATATGAACTTCAGCAGATACAAGCCAAGTTAGTAAATTTCAGTGTAATAATGATATGTATTGTTTTCTACATATAATAAATGAGTAGAAAGAAGATAATAATGCATGTTCAGTCTCATTGCTTTAATATTTTATACACCCACCCCCTGCGTCCAAAACTGCCTCTAGACGTCTGAAGCATCCATCTAAAGCATTTAACCACCCATCTAAAGCAAACAAATGAACTCGTGCACCCCTGCTAGACTATCATTAAAAAAAAAAAAAAAAGTCGATGCCTATAGAATTAATACCCTGCAAAATAATTTATTTGTTGTATTCTATAGATAATAAGTGTTGAATAGTAAGAAAATAATAACCCTGCCGAGTTTCATTATTAATCCCCCGCTGGGCGCTCAGGGTAACACAAACACGTACTATATATTTCCCCGCCGTATGGCTTATTCTTGCTCATTATTCCAACTCTTGTAATGGGACTGTGATATGGCAACACTAGATAGGGGAGGGGCGAACAGCAAGGACCCACCCACTTGGCCCAGCTAACGTTCGTTTAGCATTGAACATTCCTGGGAAAACGTTACTTTTTCTTATCACTTTACATCAGCCCCTATATGGGTGGACAGTACCAGTGACATACATGTACTGTTTCACCCTCCTCTCGTATCCACAGTTAGGAGTAATCCAGGTTCTTGATGTATATATAAAGGGAGTTTATTTGGAGAAGACAATTTTTTTTTTTTTTTTTTTTTTTTTTTTTGCCTATCGACCATTGAGGCCGGAGCCCCTGGTCATTAAGGCAAAAATATATATATATGTATGTATATACATTGGCACATATATACATATATATACAAACATATATATATATATATATATATATATATATATATATATATACATACATACATACATACATACACACATCCATGCATATTTACGTACACACTTTCATGCACATGTACATATATATATAATAATTTTTATTTTATTATTTTTTGTATTTTTATTTTTATTATTTTTTTATTTTTTTTATAGTTTTAACCTTATATTACTTATAATCAAAAATACCTAATCTAAATACCCTAAAACTAACCACCTAACAGACAAATCGCTAACCTATACTAAATCCTAAGAGACACATAACTAGACCTACACTAATGGTAACAAAGCCTCGACCAAGAGAACACCATCGACTGCAGATATGTAATGCCTTTCTACATTACATACCTGCACTCATCACCTGGTGACTGTCAGTCGAGGCACAACCTAATATAGGGGACATCAATATATGAAAGGGAACCAGACGAGTCAGGAACATTTCCATATACGTCAGCTGTCGTCTCTAATTTGAATAACTTAAGGAAGATGGTATAATGTATTTACATAATTTGTACAAAAAGTGAAGAACCTCGCCCAGCAGACCACCATCGACTGCAAGTGCCCAGTACCTTCCTATATTGCACACTTGCACTCATCAGCTGGTGACTGTCAGGCAAGGAACTTAGCTTAATGTAGGGGACATCTATATTAGAAATAGATCAGTGGTAGGAGGAACTATTTCAAATATGTCAACTGTCAACCCAAATTAATATTACAATATATACATATTTACCGCTGATAAAAACCATAACCACACAGTATAAAAGTCACATCACTCTGATCAGTCCGGTCTTTCTCAGGAAAGCCATCAATTTATCAGTCATAACAATGTCCCCATCACCCAGGATGGTGGATAGGGTGAAGGGAACGTCTACTGTGCCGCATTAATTTATAAGTGAAGCACGTTCACGAATAAATCGCCGACAGCGCAGGATGATATGACTGATAGATAACACCGCATTACAGATGTTACAGTGCGGTGGGAAGCATCTTTCCATATATGGTTTCATTGAGTTAAAATGGTGGCATTGAGCTGTAACCGTGCCAATACTTTTTCTTCAAGGCGACTGGGGCGGTTAGCAGTGTCCCAGTCACCCAGGTGCGGCTTACAAGTTGGAATATTTAGTCTGGTCCACTGACCTTGCCACATAAGATTTATTGATTTCTTTCCGAGAGAAAGACTCGACCGTAGATCATGAGGAACATCCCAAGTCTCCCCGAGCTCTACAGCCGACTTCGCACATAAGTCAGCCTGCTCATTGCCGTAGATACGACAATGACCAGGCACCCAGATCAGCGTGAATGACTTGTTGCATGACTGCAACTTATTAATGATGCGGCCCTGGATCTCGTGAGGGTCCATAGTACAAGATGCAATTGCCTGAAGGGCTGATTTTGAATCTGAAAATATGACAAATGAGTCATGCCTAGAATTGAGAGCATAGTCTATGGCTTTGTCAATAGCAAAAAGTTTGGAGGTAAACACAGATGTATGAGTCGGCAGCCGATACCTGAGGGCACATTCAGTTGACCACATACTTGCACCCACACATTCACTCGACTTGGAACCGTCAGTGTACAATTGATGGGACCCCAAGTGACAAACGATGATGTTACGAAACAAGTGGTGGACCTCTGCCTCCGGCGCCTTGCCCCTTGGTGCTGGGAGCCATGATACATCCACTGTAAAGCTGGGTGGCTCCCAAGGTGCTATATTTTTAAACAACAACTTGTCACAGTCACTGACGTCCACACCAAGCTCCTGAGTCAGTAAGTGGAGGCGAACGGCAAGTGGCCGACGCACCCCCCGCAGAAGGTGGTGGTATTGACGCAGGGGGGTACAGGCCACATTGCCGATATTACTTTTGTTTAATGTTCGTAACCCTTACGATAATGCTAGGTGGTCACGGCGAGTATGGAGGGGAGGCACATTCGCCTCCACTTCCATACGAGCTACACGGGTACACCGGACAGCTCCAAGACATTCACAAACATTTATTCTGCAACATATCAAATCCTTTCAGTGTGGCATCGGATGCCGAGCCATACACCTGTGCGCCATAGTCTAGCTTTGATCAAATAAGGGACTTATACACCATTAATAAAGATTTTCTGTTGGCACCCCATGTAGTACCCGCTAGGTACTTGAGGACATTTACTGGTTTATCACAATGAGCAAGCAAAGTATTAACATGAATTTTAAAGTTCAAACGACGATCAAAATGAATTCCCAAAAACTTTATAGAATTTTGAAAAGGTACCGCCTGATTATCCAAAGTTAAGCACAAATTAGGTACGTTACGAGTCGTAAAAACTAAGCAGCACACTTACGGACAGAAAAATTAAATCCCCACTGCAAGGCCCATTGGTGGACAGAGTCAGTGGCTGCTTGAATCCGCACAGCCAAAAATTGTGCATTACGGGAAGAGTGCCATATTGCACAATCGTCAGCGTGGAGCGAGTATTTAAGATTCCTCAGGATGGGAGCTGATGACAGAATATCATTGATCATAATACTAAATAAAGTAGGACTAAAAGCACACTTCCCTGTGGCACCCCGTTTTCCTGGATAAATATATCCGTTGTTACGTTACGGGGCGATTTGACAGAGAAAGTCCTGTCCCTTAAGAAATTTGAAATAAAAATAGGCAAATTTCCTCTTAAACCATAAGCATAGAGCTTCATTAGTATACCGTGTCGCCATGTCATGTCATAGGCTTTATGAATGTCCAAGAACACCCCTATCATGAATTCTTTATTGGCAAATGCCTTTGCAATACAATGCTCCAAATTCATTAAATGATCTAGTGAACTTCTCTATTTACGGAAGCCACATTGTTGATCATTTAACAAATTCTTCGACTCTAAAACAAAAAGAAGCCTATTGTTTACCATACATTCCATGACCTTACATAGACAAGAAGTCAACACAATAGGATGAAATGAAGTGGGATTCATAAGACGACCAGCCTCTTTGGGTATCAGTATGACGTGCGCAAAGTGCCATGAGTTTGGGAACGTTCGAGACGAAGACAAGCACAGGTCCAACCCTTTCTGTACCAGCCCTCCAACTGCCCACTGCGCCCAGAGGCGAGGGGAAGTGAGGAAGCCAGCAACAGGCATCCTTGCTGTACAGGTTATGAAATCAGCTGAACATGCACTTTTGGTCATGTACACTCACGATCACTAATATCTTCCCAGGGGCGCCCCCTTCCTACCCTTGTATACCCAAGGAAGAGGGGAGGGGGGGACGAAACGAGCTCCAGCGCCATGGACGAGCTCCACCTGCCTGTACCCCAGCTGCCAACCCTCTTCCATACCCGTGCCCAACCTCGCACTCCACCCGTCATTCTTAACTGGCAGTTACATCTCAAGCTGATTTCATGCTTAACACTTTTGGTCCCACCACTAATACAAACACAGAACAATATCTATCTATCTATCTATTGTCAGACGCCTCAATCCCGTTTGGGGTGGCCACAAACAAATCGCCTCCAAGTCGCCCTGTCCCACGCCATTTCACGCCCTGCTCCCAACTCACACCCTCCTCTCTCTTATTCCTCTCCACCCCATCCCTCCATCTCATCCTCGGCATCCCCCTCCCTCTTCCCCCCTCCACCTCACTCACATACACTCTCTTCGTCAGTCTTTCACCCTCCATCCTCTCCACATGGCCAAACCACCTCAGTGTGTTCCTCATTACGCTTCCTATCACATCCACATCCACACCACAACGCTACTTTATATCCTCATTCGTCAGCCTGCCTCTCCATGTGACTCCATAGGCTCCTCTTAAATAACTCATTTCCACTGCTCTCACTCTTGACTTGTTTCCTTCCAACAACGTCCAAGCTTCACTTCCATACGTTAGAGTTGGTATCACAATACTGTCATGAAGTAACTTTTTCACTTCCATGCTCACTTCCCTGTTTCTTATCACTGCTTTCAAAGAACCAGCAACCTTTCTTCCCTGCTGTACCCTTTCAAGCACTTCACCCTCCAAACCTCCATCCTTACTCATCACACTACCCAAGTACTTAAACGTACTCACATTGTCCAATTCCTCACCATCCAACCTCGCTGTACATTCACTGACTTCACCTCTCTCAAAGACCATCACTTTACTCTTCCCTACATTCACCTTTAGATTCCGTTTCTTACACACTCTCCCAAACTCATCCACCAAGCCTTGCAGCTCCCCTTCGTCTTCACTCAACAACACAGTATCATCTGCAAACAACAGTACAGGGAGTTTCCAAACACTATCCTCTCTCACCAGAGCCACTCCAACATTCTCTACCCTACCTTGTACCTCTTTTATTACCCCATCCATGTACAGATTGAACAGCCATGGAGACATGACACATCCCTGTTTCAACCCAACTTTCAAAGAGAAAAATTCACTTAGTTCACCATCCACACGCACTGCAGCCTTCGCACCATCGAACATACTCTTCACAGCATTCACCAACTTCCCATCTACTCTATATATTCTTAACACTTTCCAGAATCCTTGTCTATCCACCCTGTCATATGCTTTCTCCAAATCCATGAAAGCCGTATACAACTTCTTTCCCTTCTCTAGAAACTTTTCCACTAAAGATCTAAGAATGAATATCTGATCTACACAACGTCTTCCCTTCTTAAAGCCTCCCTGTTCTTCTCCAACTAATTCCTCTGTTCTTTCTCTAACTCTGTCAATAAGTATCCTACCATACACTTTTCCTATTATACTAAGAAGACAAATGCCCCTATGATTACCACACACTTCTTTTTCCCCTTTTCCTTTGTACAAGGGATTAATTATACCTGACTTCCAATCTTCCGGGACTCTACCTTCCTCCCAGGCCAATCTGCACATCTTCCACATCCATTCTACTACTATCTCTCCCCCATGCTTCAGCATTTCACCACACACTCCATCAATGCCTGGGGTTTTCCCTGATTTAACTTTCTTCATTGCTTCCACAACTTCTATCCTACTGATTTCTTCATGTCTTCCCACCTCCCTCCTTCTCCCAGCCATTCCCCAGCCACTTATACTCGCATTACTTCCATCCTCTATGTTCAACAATTCCTTAAAGTGTTCTCTCCATCAGCTCACTTTTTCTCCCTTCTCCACTAGTAATCTACCATTTTTATCTTTCACTCCCCTGCTAACTTCACTTC
The DNA here is from genome assembly GCF_032717465.1 of Coenobita brevimanus. Taxonomy (NCBI): domain Eukaryota; kingdom Metazoa; phylum Arthropoda; class Malacostraca; order Decapoda; family Coenobitidae; genus Coenobita; species Coenobita brevimanus. Next base: position 11,575,573 of record NC_136972.1, on the reverse strand, counting down.
CTCCCTGTCTTACTCTTTTCACCTCTTTCCAGAACATTTTCTTACAGTCCCTCCACTTTACACTCAAATTCCTTCCAAATTCCTCATCCACTCTCTTCTTACTCTCTCTTACTAATCTTTTCACCTCTCTCTTTCTTTCTACATATAACTCTCTCTTCCGCCTCTCAACTTCTTCCACGCCCCTATTTCTCATCCATTCATTGTATGCTTTCTTCTTTTGTGCCACAGCCTGTCTCACCTCTTCAGTCCACCACGCTGTTCCTTGCACCCCCCTCCATCTTCTCTTCCTTCCACACACCACATCACATGCTGCACATATTTCTTCTGTAAATATCCTACACACACCTTCCACGTCTCCCATCTGCTCCAATTCATATTTGCCCAATCGTTCCTCCACTTCTCTCTTATACTCTGCCTTTTTCTCATCCTCTTCTAACCTTTCCACTCTCCTTGCAACTACTCCTTCCTCTCGTCTTTCCCTTCTTCTTTTCCTCCATCTTACTTGAATCCTACTTCTGGCCACCACCAAGTAGTGGTCAGAAAGTCCACTCCCCCAACCTCTATAAGCTCTTGTATCCATTACACATCTTTGCATCCTTTCATCCACACACACATAATCAATCATTGCCTTCCTTTCATTCAGTTCACCACCCACCCTTCTCATCACTCGCCATGTATACCTGTGGATCATGTTATGCCTGAAGAGGGTATTGGCTATCACCAACCCCCTCCCAGCACAGATGTCCACTAACGCACTCCCATTCTCATCTATCTCAGCAGGCACACCCCACTCACCAACTATTCCATCCACCTTTACATTAAAAATTTACCATTCATATCACCGATCAAAAACACTCTCTCATTCCTTCCAAACTTTTCCATGCACATTTCTACATTTGTCCAGAACTCTTCTCTCACTCTTCTAGCACGATCTTTCGTTGGCGCATACACACACACAATCGCCCACATTTGTATTCCAACTTTCAACTTTACCCACACAATCCTTGACCCAACTGATCCATACTGTCTTATACTCTTCTTCCATCTTTTACTCACAACTGTACAGACTCCTTCCTTTGCCCTCTCATTCTCACCTACTCCTGCACATATACCCCATCCATACTCCCATTCTCTCACAGTTTCTCGTCCCCATTTTGTTTCAGTTATTCCACATACATCCACTTTCGCACCGTCAAGCACCTGGACAATCTCTCTCTCTTTCACCTCATCATTCGCTCCTCTTACATTCCATTTATGTTAAAAGTATATAACTCTCAACACACTGCGGCAAGAAATTGATGCATTATGACGTTGGCAGTAAAACAAAAACGTTAACAACGGTCACCTCAGGCCTCATGCGTTGGGCACACTGCTTTGCAAACACACACACACACACACACACACACACACACACAGACTGTTATGGAAGAGTTCAAAAATGACACAGAGACAATTAGGCAAGTAAGCAGTTTTATAGACCAGAGCAGTGATACTGAGGAGAAGATAACACTGGTGAATGAAGCTGTGCAAAGCTACAAAAATGATGTGGAAACCACGTATGCTGAAATGGTGAAAGTAAAGAAAGACTTAGAAACAAGGGTGGAGGAAAAAAGCATTAAACAGGAAGGGAAAAGAATAATCCAAAACAATCCAAAGTTAGTCAGAGATTCAGTAGATAGAAACAAATCTATAGTAATCACTGGTATAGAAGAGGAAGAAGTAAAAAACAAGATCTCAAGAGACAAAAAGGAGATGGCAAATGTAATGAGCTTACTGAAAGAAGTATCAGAGGAAATCTGTAGTAAAGACATAGAGGAACACAAAAGGTTAGGGAAATACGAGAAAAGCAGGACAAGACCTCTAAAGGTGACTTTCCAGAGTGTAAACACTGTGGAAGAGATACTAAAAAATGCAAAGAATCTTATGGAAAAAGAGGAGTTCAAAAATGTATGGATAAAAAGATGCCTAACACAAGAGGAACTGGAATTACTGAAAGAGAAAAGGGAGGAAGCAAAAATAAAAAATGAGGGAAGATCAGAAGAGGAGAAGAAGAAATTTTTTTTACAAAGTAATAGGATTGCAGGTACGAAAGTGGTACACAAACAGGATGGAATAAAAAGGAGGAAGGTAGTAAAACCATGTCATGACAAGTATATAAACAAGATGATAAAGTTGATGTACTCAAATGTGGATGGAATGGTATCTAAATTATTAGAGATGAATGATTATGTCAGAGAAAATGAACCACAAATAATATGCCTAACTGAAACAAAATTAACAACAAGGATATCCAATGACATACTAAACTTAGAGGAATACAATATATGGGGAAGAGACAGAAATTTAAAAAAAGGAGGAGGAATTATAATATTAACTAAGAAAAATCTAAAAGTCAATGAAATAAAACTAGATATACCATCACAAGTAGAACTGATTGCAGTAGAGATCAACACATCTGAAGGGAAAGTAATTGTAGCCAATTTGTACATGCCACCCAGATCAAACACATGGGAAAGAGATGAATATGAGGACCTGGCAGAGAGTACAATTCAGAGTTTAAGATCATTACTACATAAAATGGAAGAGAAATCGGAAAGAATTATACTAACTGGTGATTTTAATACAAATATAAATTGGAATACTCTAGATATAATTAGCCAAGAAAACTGTTGGGACCAAAAGCTCCTGGATCTCGTGCAAGAGTTTTTCCTAACGCAACATGTGAGGGAAACCACCAGAAAAAGAGGACTTGATGTACCTTCAGTGCTAGATCTAATATTTACTAGGCAAGAAAATGATATTGACAGTTTAATATATCACCCTCCACTCGGCAAAAGCGATCATGCAGTACTAAATTATAACTTCAGGATAGCATATGACATAGTTAACAGCAATGACAGTTACAAAAAGAGCCTAAACTATAAAAAGGGAAATTATCAAGACCTGAAGAAGTATTTCTTAGAAGTTGATTGGGAAAATGAGCTTAGAGGACAAGATTTAAATGCTGTATATAAAAAATTCTGTGAATTTTATGAAATAAGAGTCCAGAAGCACATCCCACAGCACAAAGAAGCAGATAAGAAAATACAGAAATGGTTCAATACAGAATGTAAAAAATCAAAAGAAAGAAGAGATTTGTTGTGGAATAGATACAGAAGACACAATAGTGAAAGGGCGTATAATAATTACAAACAGACAAGAAACGATTATACAAGAATAAGGAGGGAAGCCCAAAAACAGTTTGAGGAGGAGATAATAAATAAAAGTAGTGATCAACCAAAGCTGTTTTACAGCTACATGAGAAGCAAAACCAAAGAAAAAGATATAATACAATCCATTACGGATGAGGGAATCACTTATACACAAGAGAAAGATATTTGTGAAGCACTAAATAAGAATTTCCTATTAGTTTTTACAGAAGAAAAAAATTTGAGAGGGACTATGTGGGACATGCACGTCCACACATACTACCAGATATACAAATAGCAGAAAAAGTAATACAGGACGAGTTAAGTAGATTGGACAGAGGAAAAGCAAGTGGTCCTGATGAAATTTCATGTTGGGTACTACGAGAATGTGCAAAGGAGTTAAGTAAACCATTATTTTTAATTTTCAAGAAATCCTTGAGTCAAGGTAAACTACCTGATATTTGGAAAAAAAGCAAATATTGTCCCCTTATTCAAGAAAGGAAATAGACAAAATCCGCTCAACTACCGACCAGTATCACTGACCAGTGTTGTAAGCAAGGTATTAGAAAAGCTTATAAGAAAAGTCTGGGTAAATCAACTAGAAGAACACAGTATGATAACAGAAAGACAGTTTGGTTTCAGAAAAGGAAAATCATGTGTTACTAATCTGTTGAGCTACTATGACAGAGTAACAAACACAATACAGGAAAGAGAAGGATGGGTGGACAGTATCTATTTGATTTCAAGAAAGCTTTTGACACAGTACCACACCAAAGACTTTGATGGAAACTTTACCATGAAGGAGGAATTCGAGGCAAACTGTTTTGTTGGATGCAACACTTTCTCATAAAAAGAGAAATGAGAACAGTACTAAGAGGAAACTACTCATCATGGAAAGAAGTGACTAGTGGAGTACCACAGGGTTCAGTGCTGGCACCAATCATGTTTTTAGTGTATATAAATGATATAAACAGTAACACTGGAACTGAGAGCTATGTGAATATGTTTGCAGATGATGCAAAAATACAAAGGAGAATTACTAACACAGACTCTTGTAAAGAGCTACAAGAAGAATTAAATAAATTTCATGAATGGAGTAGTACATGGCAAATGGAATTCAATGTGGACAAGTGTCATGTAATCAAGTTTGGTAAAAGTGGAAAAAGACCTGATTAGGATTATAAGTTAGGAAATAAAACCCTATACACATCAGAAAGAGAGAAAGACCTAGGTGTGATTATCAATAACAGACTATCTCTGGCTGACCACATCAGCGAGAAGGTACGGAACATGTATACACTGCTTGCAAATATGAGAATAGCATTCACATACATAAATGAAAACATCATTCATTAGACCAACCCTGGAATATGCATCAGTAGTCTGGAGTCCTCATCTCAAAAAACACATAGACAAGATTGAAAAAGTTCAAAGGGCAGCTACAAGATGGATACCAAGCTTAAGGGACCTAAGCTACGAAGAAAGACTAAATAAACTGAATCTATCAACACTACAGGAGAGAAGGAAAAGAGGTGACATCTATCTATCTATCTATATACCTAGACTGCTTCCCTCAAGGAAAGGGAGGTAGCCGAGACAGGACGACACACTCCTCATTTACTCGTACTCATCCATTCAAACACATTCATTCGCATCTTAGCCCCAAAGGGGAGAACGGACAGATCCTCACCGCACCACACCGCACAAGGGTCAACTGGTGACATGATAATGCTGTATAAGTTCATATCAGGGAAGGAGAAAATAGACATAAATGATTACTTAACATATGGAGAAGCATCAGCAAGAGGACACTGCAAAAAAGTGCATAAGAAGAGAGGTGATAAAGACGTAAGGAAATTCAGTTTCCCAAACAGAGCAATTCATCAATGGAATGCACTAACGAATGAAATAGTGTGTGCCAAAACAATTAACAAATTTAAGGATATGTACGATAAATATGGTTTAAGACACGGGAAAGTACGAGCTTGACTCATTCCTGTAAAGATACAATTAGGTAAGAACAATTAGGTAAGGTAGGGTAAGAACACACACAATTAGGTAAGAACAATTAGGTAAGGTAGGTAAGAACACACACACACACACACACACACACACACACACACAAACAAACAAAAACATGCACAGACTCACACACACACACACACACACACACACACACACACACACACACACACACGCATAGACACACACACACAAGCAGGCACAGACACACAAGCACGCTAGCACCCAGCTCATATAGGCCTGGGATGGCCGTTGTTAATGTTTTTGTTATACTGTCAACTTTGTAATGCATTAATTTCTTGCTGCGGCGTGTTCATAGATATATTATAGAGTATACGTTATTCATATCCTAGTGTTCTATGTTTGTGTATTAGTATTGTGACTATGAGTGTAAAGTATGAAGTTAGCTTGAGATGTAACTGCCAGTTAAGAATGAAGAGTGGGGGGTTGGGAGGAGTTGATGTGTGGGGGAGGTTTGGGAGCTTGGGTAGAGGGGGGTGGAGTTCGTTTCGTCTCCCCATCCCGTCTTCTCTGGGTATTTAGGGGTAGAAAGGGGGCACCCCTGAGCAAAATTAGTGATCGTGGGTGTACATACTCATTAGCAGATACATATATTATTAACTTATATACTGTTGGTTCTAGTTTGCAAGTTTAAGGTATTATGAATGTATGGTTATATGTAGGGTTACAAGGTATGGTTACACTGCATGGGTACAGTTACATAGTATGGTTCCAATGCTCCCTTATTTAATTAAAACAGTGTCTCTTGACACAATGAGTCATTATAATACAGTGTTTTTTTTTTTTTAGGATAACTAAGAGGAGTGAGTTTATCTAGGTATTTAAGTACTTGGAATGATATTGATTATAAGGTCGAATGGTCCAATATAAGTAGTATGATTTCAAAGGAATACATTATATGCAATACATGGCCATGTGAGTGAAGTGGAAAATAAAGCAACATATAAATGGAATTATATATATATATATATATAAATATATATATATATATATATATATATATATATATATATATATATATATATATATATATATATATCCTGTGGCAACCCACGGGATGCATAGGGCCTCAATGAACTCTCTCCACCAATATTTGTCTCTTGCCATCTCATTCAGGTCCCACCAACACTCCTCTCCTGCTTCTCTTTTCATTGCCCCAAATCAGGTTTTTCTCGGCCTACCTCTACCTCTTCTTCCTCTAGCAGTCCACTCTGGTACATCCTGTATTAAACTGCCTTCTTTTCTATATATGTGCCCCAGCCACTTCCAGCGAGACTGTCTCACATATTCATCAATTGGTTCCATTCTCATAATATCCCTTCCTCTTTCATTTGTAATTCTGTATTGCCATTTTACCCTAAGAATCCTTCTCAGTATTTAATTCTCTAATCCTAATGCTTTCTGATCTGTAGCAATTGTACTGTACCATGATTCATGCCCATAAATTAAAATTGGTCTAACCATGGACTTGTAAATATTTACTTCAGTATGTACCGAAAGCATATTATTATTCCAAACAGATTTCAACATTCCAACAGCTCGCAAAGCCAGTATAATCCTCTCCTCAATTTCATTGTTCAATGACCATTAGATGATACAATTGTTTCCAGATATTTAAAATTTTCTACATACTTCACTACATTATTCCCAATTACACAATCCATTTTGTTCTCCACGTTCATATTAATAATTTCAGTCTTTCCACAATTTATTACCAATCCCACCTTTTCTCCTTCCTCCACTAGACAATCAAGCACCTTCTGCATATCATAAATACTTCTGCAAATCAGTACAATACCATCAGCATAGTCCAAATCCATCAGCTTCTTATATTCTTTCCAGTTAATTCCTGCACCTGTTCTCCTTACAACTTTTCTCATAACACAATCCATAACCAAAACAAAAAGCAATAGCGAAAGAACTCCTTGAATCACACCTGACCTAACTTCAAATGGATCACTCAAAAAACCTCCCACCATTACCTTACAAAAAGTACCTTCATGCAGGCTTCCAATAATATTTGCAAACTTTTCTGGTATACCATAGACTCTCATAATTTTCAACATAGCTCCACGTGAAACACCATCACACGCCTTTCCAAAATCCACAAAACACATACTAAGTGGCATTTTCATCTCATTAGTTTGTTGCATTAGATGCCTTTCAATAAAAACCTGATCATTACAACCTCGACTCTTTCTAAATCCCGCTTGTTCTTCTCTTTAAATTATATCAATTACTGGCTCTATTCTGTTCAACAAGATTTTCGAAAAGACTTTTGCAGCTACAGGTGTCAAAGTTATCCCCCTCCAATTGCCACACGCGCATAAATCTCCCTTTTTTGGTATTTTTATAATCACTCCATTTTTCCACTCTTCTGGAATTCCGCCATTATCCCAAGCCACATTAAAAAGTTTCAAAAGTGCATTCATCAACTAATCATTTTCCACCTTAAGCATTTCAGGAAATATTCCATCCTCTCCTGGGGCCTTAAAATTCTTTAACTCCTTTTATAGATTTTGCTGCCTCTTCCATGGTTATATCCCCTGTTTTTATCTGCAAATCTCTCTCGGCTGGCAAAATGTCCTCTTCAGCTAGGAATGGTCTATCTTGAACAGATTCAAAATGCTTTTTCCACCTTCCTTTTATATCCAGATCTTTAGTCATCAAATTACCATTTCTATCTCGTACAGGTATTTCCTTCCTTCTCTTTTCAGTCCCAGTTAACTCCTTTATGGCTTGATATGCTGCTCTTGTGCTCTAACCTTCATTTTTACTTAATTTAATTTCTGTCTCTGTTCTCTTTTTATCACATAGCCTCCTCTTATCACGTCTAACGAGTCATTTTACTTCAGAATTTTAACTCCAGTACTTTGTTCTAAGTACTTCAACTACCAGGCCATCAACATGTTTTTCACTTCTTAACTCGCCTCTTTCCCTCTGTGAATTGCATTCCATGTTTCATCTGACATCCAATTTTTACTTCTCGCTTTTCCCTTTTTCTTAAGAGTAACCTTAGCACTCTCATGCAAAACCTCTTTTACCTCCCTTCACATTTGATTAATATCATTGTCTTCAGATTCCATCAAAGTCTGCAAGACTAGAAACTTATTCCTACATTCCCACCGAACCTTTCCTTCGTGTTCTCATCATTTCTCAGCTTATAAAAATCATAATTATTACCTCCTGTACAATTACCATTAATGTTACTCTTAAGTTTTATTTTAATCTCTGACACAACAAGTTGATGATCACTACCTATATCTGCCCCCCTCCTTACGCAAACATCTTGCAAATAACTCCTATGCCTTCTGCTAATTGCAATGTGGTCAATCTGGTTACAGTATTTACAACATTGTGAAAACCAAGTAGTTTATGCATTTTTTTTATGCTCAAAGGTAGTTCCACCAATCGTAAGGTCATTTGCCAAACAAAAGCTTCCAAACCGCACCCCATTTTCGTTTCTTATACCAACACCCTCCTAACCCATACAATCTTCAAAGCCATCCCTACTACTGCCAACAATCGCATTCAAATCACCAATGCAAACTAACCCATCACGTCTTGCCACTCTGTTCACTACATCCTGCAGCTTCTCATAAAAGTCATCCTTCATTTCATCAGCAGCCTTATTTGTTGGAGCGTACCCTACAACCATACTGATATTACCATGGTCAGATTTTAAACGAATATAAAGCAAGCGCTCATTAATGGGCTCAAACTCACATAGTAATATATAAATGGAAGAATTATATATATATATATATATATATATATATATATATATATATATATATATATATATATATATATATATATATATATTTGGAGATAGTATTTCTAGTAATAATATAGCTTAGCAATTGTCATTACACAATAGTTGAAGTCCATTGTACACAGATATAATAACAAAATGATACATGGAATAATGATATTTCAATCGTGCAACACACAAGTATTGTGTGGATGAAGTTCATTGTACATAGATATGTTGTCCTTTTCTTTTCTGTCTTTCTCTTTTTTTTCTCTCTCCTTTTTTTCTTTATTTTAATTGTGTCACCAGTGAGTATTGTTCCTCGTGTCAATTTCACGTTAAGTATGACCATCTTCTGCCTCCTGTGGTGGCTGTACTATCCTTGTTGCAATTCGGATTTCATGTAGTCTGTGTTCCATCTTCCTAACACAACACAGCACTGCACAAATGGTCAGAATGAATCCAATAAAAGATTAAGCCACTGCGGGAAACACAAAGACCGGATGGACCCATGAACGGCTGAAGGCCAAGGAAAACTGATCCACAACGAAATTACACTCGTTGAGAAAGGTCAACATACGCAAGTTGGCAGAGGTGATGGACAGATTGTCAAAAGGGAGGGTGGAAATCATGTTGATCGGTTGAATGATCTCATACGTGTGATCTCACTGTGTGATGATAACGAGTGGCATAGGTGATGACAGATTCTGATTTTACGGTACAATAGTCAGGCGCCTTATAGAGACCACTAGCAGGCAATGAACGAACAGAAGTTCCAGGACACATGACACTAACAGAGATGGGAACAGTAAAGAAGTACTGGATGTTGTTCACATGAGCGTGATGCACTGGGAGTTTAGGAGCTGGAATAAACGAACAGGCTGAGTATACAGAATGGTTGCGAACCAAGGCAGACTCGCAGGGTGCAGCACTACTAGGGAAAATAGCCAGAAAGTAGGCAGCACAAAGACAAGACATATGTAAAAGGAAAGAATATTTGGCGAGATCACTGGAGGATGTGAAAGCCGTCGAAAGACAATTATAGGATAGGAAAAAATAATTCGAGAGTACAGATGCTTGCAATAAGGAGTTATTGCTCAAGAAGGGAAAATGAATAATTTGGAAGAGGTTGAATGTGATGGTACAACGAAGAGGAATGTGTACTACAATGTCCTTAGCGAGGAAGGTGGCCTCTAGTACTGGACAGTAGAATTCTAGAGAGAAGAATGAATGCACTGGAGAGAAGTCTAAATAGGGCGAGCCCATTCTAATACAAGACGAAGATCATAGACAGGTTCTAAGTCTGCAGTGACATGACCACCGACAGCAAAATCTAGAATACGAACTAAGGTAATGACTTGTGAGAGAAGAGAGTCTAGGGAGAGTTGAAGGTTGTCCATTTGTAGACTGACATAAAGGAGCTCAGAAACAATGTTGATTTTTGAAATTTGCTTCTTTAGAATTTCTGTGAAGTTGTTTAGAGTGTATGTAACCTCATTTAACCCCTTAACCACGGGGCGTCACTTTCATGATGCTCAGGAGCAAGGGATCATACCGCGCAGTGTCACTTTTGTGATTCTGTGTTATTTTGAATTTGCCCGGGGTTTCAAGTGGTGGCTGGTATCATCTATCAGTACTACCAGTGGGCAGCTATATTCAGTTCTGCTAATGTCACCTGTACTCCCATCCACTGTCGACAATTTAGCCATTTTTCTCCTGTCCTTGACTCCCCCCCCCCTCCTTACCTCCCCTCCATTACCCTCTCCTCCCGCCTGACCAGCTGCGCTGCGCTACACAAATGCTGGACGGATTTTTCCACTCAATTTATCCATTGAAATGTGCCCTTTGCCCTGTTCTTATACAAAATAATATATAAAAGAAAGAGAAAAGGCAATTGATACTGCCATACATCTGGAATGGGCTATTTATCACCTGCCAACACCTCAGGTGCACTCATTCGCTAATTTTCCCTGTTTATTTCCCCTTGAAATATGCCGTATGACCTGTTCTCATAATAAAAATACATATAAGAAAGGAAGGGAGAAGCCTGAGTGATATTTACATTCACCTGGTACTACCTAATTTATTATGTATTGTCTAGATTTCTTGCCAATCATTTCATAGCATATGTATTAGCAGCTGTCACCACGCTGACATTGGCAGCCCTTCACTGCCCCTAGGCAACAACATTCAGCTTACTGTCCTCTTTCAAGGTGAAACCACGTCGGATTCGCGCCTTTCCAATTCCGCCGCTTTTTAGCCCCATGCAAAGGGCCCTGTGACCTCTACCACTACTCTATATCTCGTGTGGAAAGGGGTAAAGAGCGAAGTGACTGCTGTGGAACGTGAACTGGCTAATTTATCAATGAAAATGATGGACAGTGACTACGATCATTCTGGTGACTCTAAACCAGTGGAAGTGGAAATGTAAATAATATGTAAATAATGTGTAAACAGCAACTGAAAGTAATGAATGTAAATATAAGTGAACAGTGGAAAATAGTTTTATAAGTTACTGCAAGTGACAGTGCATAACACAGTGCAAATAAAATAGAAATGTAAATAATGTAAATAAAATAGAGAATGTAAATAGGAATGTAAATGAGTAGTAATATAAGAATACGAGTATATATATTAGGAGTAATGAAAGTGAAAGTTTCATTCTAGCATGTATGAATACCATGAGTTATGAAAGTGAAAGTGACAGATTCGCTCTCAACGCTAGTATACAGGAGGAGAAAGTGAATGCCTGGAGTGAAAATAAACCACTAGTACTGAAAGAAACTTATAGATAAATATTGTATATATATAACTAAGTGTATTAAAGTACTAGGAATATAAAGTGTGAGTGTGTTTATAAATAATAAATGACAGCTCCACCTCAGAATACCATCGGGGAACGAGCACAGGAGGAAAGCTCGTATGTGCTCATAATTTACATTTCTTTCACAGTGTTTTTTTTTTTGGGGGGGGAATATGGATTCCAAACTACTTGAAATTCATAGAATAGTGTTTGTAGTTATAATATCATGCAGTGGTAACCATATTACGGGGTACCAGGAAGTATAAAGTGGAGACTTCGTTACCCAATTTCAGAAGTCTCCACAAGTCCTACAGTACTAGAAGAAGGCTCAATAAACATCCCAGGAGAAAGGTGAAGTTATGTGCCATATGCATATATAATTATAATATTCTAGGACTAATAACTGATTTTTGGCAAATATTTTTAGAAAGTCCCCGGAGCACGAATATCCTAGAGGGACACGCAAGTCAAGCCAAAACAACCCAGTGGTTTAGGGGTTAAGTGGGCTGTAATCTTCTGTAACATAGTGTATTGAACCTATGTGTCTCGATTTTGAGATCAAGGGCACCGGCTAACTGGGCAAGATTGGATTTGAAATCAGAGAGGTCATGAGCTGTTGCAACTCCAAATAAGACACTTAGAATTTCTCCTCCAAATTCAAAGAGACCATGTTTCACACGTGAACGACCTACAGGTGCCTGACTGGAAAATGTGTCATTTAATTGAGAGAAACTGTCTTTGATATACTCCATTTTCCAAGAAACTTGTAGATAAAGAGGGTGCCCAGACTTATCTGGGTTGTGTTTTCCCAACAGTGGTCGATGGTAGGGTCTGTATCTCAACCAACTGGCATATGTAGTGAGGCATGGTGATGGCTACATCAGCCAGAGATTCAAGATCGTAATGCAGGAAGACATTTTCTATCACCATTACCTCGCCTCCTGAGCCGACCAAGACCCCGGGACATACTCCACCATCGTCCTCACCCAACCTGGACCCTATCAGGGTCAGCAGTGCCAGCAGGTAGACCTCAATCTTCTTACCTATGAAATAAGTGGGACCAGGCCTTGAAGATGACATGGAACTAGGAGGTTTTTATCGAACCCAGATAAGACAAAGAGGGGAGATTCGCCAATGGAGGCATTGATGGAACTATGTATAGAGGCTCCAACTTGGGATATCCATTCATCCCAGGACGCACTTTGTGATTCTAGATGTCTTACACACTCCAAAACCTTCTGGTTATGGCACTCTATGAGGCCATTTGAGGCTGAATGGTTAGGAACAACACTGCATTTGCTGATTTTGTACTGTTTACAAATTTCTTCCAGGAGACTGTTGTTAAACCTTATCACCTTAACCTGTCCTATCGCTCCGGTACGGCCTACGGACCCTCCAAAGAAACGTCGTCTGTGGCACTTTGGAGCTATGGATCGGGAGGCCCTCAGGCAGTACTTCTTTGATTTTCCATGGAATGATTATTGCTTCCATGGCCGGGAGCCATCTGAGTGTGTCTTGCGCATTACGGAGGTTATTCTCTCGGGCATGGAAGCATACATTCCTTTCTCATATCCTTTGACTAATGCACGAAAGCCTTGGTTTAATCACACTTGTTCTAATGCTGTTCGCAACAAGGAGAGGGCCTATAAAAGGTACCGGAGCCAATCCACCCCTGAATCACATCTTTTATATGGTTCTACCTGGAATTGTGCTAAGTCTGTTCTTCGCTCTGCTAAAAATAATGTCATCCGTACTAAATGCTCTCAACTAACTCGAATTCTTCCCGTTCCTTCTGGCACATTGCCAAAAACCTTTCTAACAACTTTACCTCATCATCCTTCCCTTCTCTTTTCTAGTCTGATGGCTCTGTAGCTATTTCTTCTGATAAAGCAAATCTCATGGCTCAGACTTTCTCCTCCAATTTCACCTTAGACGATTCCGGTGCTGTTCCTCCATCATTTCCCCCCTCTGACTTCCTCATGGCTGACATTAAAATTTCTTCAGCTAATGTATTTTCTGCCATCACAAGCTTCATTACCAATAAGGCATATGGGCCTGATGGAGTCCCTCCTGTTGTTCTCAAGAACTGTGCTTCTGTGCTTACACCCTGCCTAGGCAAACTCTTTTGCCTTTGTCTATCAACTTGTACCTTTCCTTCTTGCTGGAAGTTTGCTCTCATTCAGCCAGTCCCAAAGAAGGGTGACCATTCCTAACCCTCTAACTATCGTCCAATTGCTTTAACATCCTGTATCTCAAAAGTTTTCGAGTCTGTTCTTAATAGAAAAATTTTAAAGCATCTTTCCTATCACAACCTTTTTTCTGATCGTCAGTATGGGTTCCATCAGGGACGCTCCAGAGGCGATCTTCTCACCTGCCTTTCAGACTCCTGGTCATCCTGCTTTCGAGACATTGGCGAAAGCTTTGCCATTTTACTTGACATCTCAGGGGCTTTTGATCGAGTCTGGCATAAATCTTTAATTGCCAAACTGCCCTCTTACGGTTTCTATCCTTCTACCTGCGCCTTCATCTCTAGCTTCCAGGTCGTTCTATAGCAGCTGTTGTAGGCGGCCTTCGTTCTTCTCCTAGATCTATTAACAGTGGTGTTCCTCAGGGCTCTGTCCTATCACCAACTCTCTTCCTTTTATTCATCAATGACCTTCTAAGCTGTACATCTAACCCTATCCACTCATATGCTGATGACTCCATCCTTCACCTTTCCATTCGATTCCCGCAACGTCCGTCTCAGCAGTTACTTCAACAAACAAGGGATGAGGCTATGGCACACCTGATGTCTGACTTGGTATCTCTAACTGGAGTAAAAATAATCTTGTTGTTTTTAATGCATCAAAGTCTCAGTTTTTGCACCTATCAACGTGACAAAATCTTCCACAGGTATACACACTAATGTTTAATAATATTCAGGTTTTTATTTTTTTTATGTGTCCGACTCTGGGCAAAGGCTTCAGGGCCTATATCTCGGGGAGAGTAGCCTATCCCAAGGCCCAGTAGTCCTCCTACACCTCCACATCTCACCACTTCGGCGCTAACACCCACCGTCCATATTGAATACATACTAGGGCTGTCTCATACAGGACTGGTGTACTGGTATTAACGGGGGCATTTTTACAACAGGTCGGCGGGTCATCTGGTAGATCAGGAAAGTCTGCTTTCTTTTATGAATTTCAAATCCTTAAACTGTCCCCTGCCTCAGCCAGGATTCGAACCTGGGTCCATCAGGACTGCAAGCCGCCTCTCTACCGATTCACCCACCGCCTCCCCCCAGCTTAATCCTGCATCATCCTTGAACATGCTTGAGGTTTCATTTACTCGGGACTTTACTCGGGACTTATCTTGGAAAGATCATATTACATCTCCTGTAAAATCTGCTTCCAAGAGATTGGGTGTGCTAAGCCGACTCCGTTCCTTCTTTACCCCTGCACAATTGTTGACTCTATACAGGGGTTTTATCCACCCCTGCGTGGAGTACAACTCTCATGTGTGGGGAGGCTCCCCACATGCAGCTCTTCTCAATAGGGTGGAGTCAAAGGCTTTTTGCCTCATTAACTCTCCTCCTCCTACTGACTCCCTTCAACCTCTGTCTCTTCACCGCACTGTTGCATCTTTATCTCTTTTCTATCGCTACTTGAATGGTCACTGCTCCTCCGAACTGTCTGCACGAATTCCTCCACCTCTACGATGGGCGTGTAGCACTCGTCTATCAGCAAACTCTCATCCCTTTTCTGTCCAACTCTCTAATGCAAGAGTTAACCGATACTCCCAGTCCTTCATTTATGCAACAGGTCAACATTGGAACTGTCTCCCTCTGTCTGTATTTCCTGCTGCCTATGATCTCCAGTGTTTCAAACGCAGTGTGTCCAGGCATCTCGAAATGATCGGATATTGAATTTGGCTCTCTCTTGCATTTTGTTTTCCTCTTGCAAGGAACAGTTTTGCGGGCTCGTTGCCTTTGGTTCCTTCTTCCTCACATAAAAAAAAAAAACTCTGTGCCATTATCTGTAATAATTGTAGATAGTGTAGTGAATGGGCAAACGATATGGTCTATGAAGGCACGTGCAACCGGTCTTATCTGAGGGAGGCACGAGGACACAGTTGCGTGAGAAGTGGTCAACTGCTACATATACATATTCTGCGCCAGATTCTGTAAGAGATAATTCAAGAAGGTTGATAGAGATAGTTTCCCATGGGTGTGAAGGAACTGGGTATTGCAAGAACAGTGCAGGTGATCTGGTTGAACCTTTGTGGCAGTTACAAGAAGTACAATAGTCACAGTGGACACTAATGTCTCGACGAATTGTTGGCCAATAGTATCCGAGACGTGTTTGCCTCAAACACCTATCTTTACTCAGATGAGATGCACAAGGAGTGTCATGAATGATCTAAAGTACTACAGGTATTAGGTCAGTAGGGACAACGATTTGGAGTACTTCCCTATTAGGTAAATCCTTTCCTGTAAGTAATGTTTTCCTGTACAAGATACCATCGCTTAACATTAACTTATTTATTAGCACTGGCAGAGTAGGCTAGGTCGAATTATCTCCCGACTCTAGGGAATAAATCACCTTGGACCATTCAGAGCCCTTGCACTGACAATTTTGAACAACCTCAGATGTTAATGTGGTGCTAGCAGTTTCGTTTGGCTGATATGATGTGACTGCCGCTGTTACATGGCATGAAAGTCCGTCTGCAACTACATTCGATTTCTCTGGCACATACTGAAAGGTTGGTTTAAAGTCCTGGATGATGACTGACCATCTAGCTAGCCAACCTGTAAGGCTTTGTGTCTTGAACAAATCACACAGAGGGAGAAGGTCTGTATGGATATGCACTGGGTAACCGTATATTATATCTCTGAAATGCTTCAGGGGCCAGACCACTTCTAGGGCTTCCAAATCCATAACACTGTAATTACGTTGTGCAGGGTTGTGGGAGTGACTAGCATTTTCTGTGACACACTACCTTGATGCCTGATTTAGTTGCATCAGTACTGCACCAGTTCCTGTGCCTGACGCATCTGTGCACAGAAGAAAGGGTTTTGTATAATCAGGGAAGGCCAAAACTGGGGCATTTACAAGGGCTATTTTCAGTGCTTTGATGGCTTGTGACTGATCTTTAGTCCACATGAGAGGTGCATTTTTCTTTAGTAACTGAGTCAGAGGAGCGGCGATCTGTGCATATCCTTTAATAAATCGTTGGTAGTAACCACTCAACCCAAGAAAACTTCTTACATCATCTGTACTGGTAGGTTCTGGGAAGTTGATGACCGCCTTAATCTTATCTTCAGTAGAATGTATGCCAGCAGCATCAACTACATGCCCAAGGATTTTAATTTTCTTTCTTAGGAAGTCACACTTACTGAAGCTAATCTTCAGACCAGCCATCTGAAGGTGCTCAAATACTTGTTGAAGCTTAGCAAAGGTTCAAGGATAGACTTGCTCACCACAATTATATCATCCAAGTAGGCAAAAAGAGAGTGGCCAATTATGCCACTGAAGACTGAATGGATGAGTCTCATGAATACTGAAGGGCATTCCTTAATCCAAAAGGAAGCCTCTTAAACTGAAAATGTCTGGAAGAGGTGCTAAATGCTGTTACAGGACGGGATGACTCTTCCACTTCTACCTGCCAGTAGCCACTGAGTACCGCAAGGGATGTGAAGACCACGTTCTCACCTAGCGACTCTAACAAATCAATTAAAACTGGCAATGGAAAACGATCACGTACAGTGACAGAATTTACTTTACGATAGTCCACTACTGGTCTAAATTGTCCGCCCGTCTTTGGAACCAGGTAAAGTGGACTATTGCATGGACTGATAGAATGCTCAATAATGTCCTGATCTAACATGTTTTGTACTACTTCCTCTGTTTCTTTTCTCAGACTGTGGGGTAATTGATACGCTGTTATGAAGACTGGCTGATTACCTGGCACTAGTTCTATGTGATGTGGCACTATATCTGTTTTACCCATAGATTACCTGGGTAAGACCACTACATTTCGATAAGACTGCAAAAGATTGACTAATTGATCCTTATGCTGTGGAAAGTCACAAGAAGATACATGTGAGACTAAATCAGATGAAAGAGTCGTAGCAGATCCCTTAGAACTGATGGCATACACACCAGATGGTTCACTATCATCATCACCATCATCCTTAGTATGTATGGAAAATGGTATATCCTGGCACACCTTCATGGCCGATGGGTAAACTAGGAAATCCCCAATCTTTATACCAGTTTTAAGCTTCAGTGGAGCATTAGTGACATTCAGTATGTACAGATAACACAAATTATTCTCCAACACATCTCACGTAATGTTAGTACATCCACTCCTTCTTTTGCATGCACAACACAAACAGAGACTTTGGTAAACTCATGTGGCAACAATATTGTGCACTGATCTGTTACTACATGCCTCGTCTCCGTGCATTGTAGAACGTCATTCAAACTATTTGAGGTAGCTAAATGAGACTTGTCTGAGTTGGCTATTGTGTCACTGTTAGAGGGGTTGTCATGATCCACTACTGAATGCTTAGACGGTGTATCATTAGATGTTAGTAAATTTACTTCTTTTCTCTCACGTAGTGGTGGATTTACCTCTTTATTCTCAGGTAGTGGTGGAATCACGTGAGACTGAATGACTGAGTTTATCTGGGGGAGAACAGGACGTGGGTACTCCCTGCTAGATACTGGGAACCCTTTCATGTCTATACTAACACAAGCAGGTAATAGGGCAATGGATTGTTGAGCCATGGTGAGTAAACCAGTAGGAGTATCTGCTGAATATTTGAGATCATTTGTAACACGAAACTGCAGTGAAACCTTTTAAGTATTCATCAAGTTGTATCTCAAAAGCGACTCTTCCTTTGACATTAAACTCTGAGCCGTCCACGCCTCATAGGTGAATATCAGGTGGTTCAAGGATCCTGACCTTTCTACTTGTTCCCCTAATGCTGTTTAGAGAGGTATCCGAGATCAAATTTACTATTGATCCTGTGTCCATGAAATATTATGTTTTGACCCCTTCGCTCCATCCTAGAATAACTATGCCTAAAGAAGTTATAGGCCCTGCCTGGTGAATGAGGAGTTGGTCTTCTGTTGTTACATTATATTCTTCCGTTATGAGTGCATTTTCTGTTGTTATGCTACATTCTTCCAATATGGGAGCATCTGTTGTTACATTACATTCTTCCGATACGGGTGCTCCTCTTCCCCCAACTGGCGGCTCTTGAGGTAACTACACTCATCAGTGGTGTAAGTCGTACTGTTCTTGTGATATTTGCATGTTGGACAACGCGATTGTGAAGGTGTGTGCTGTCGCGCTTGTGAGTGGTTCCATCCTTGTTTGCGATAACAGCTTGATTCTCGATGACTGGCGTAATCGCAGTGCCAGCACACAATCGAAGATTGTTTGCCCCATCGTGCATTGGACTGGTCACGACTGCTTGCTGATGATCGGCACTGTGAGTGAGAATGGATAGTTAGGTTTTCCCCTGGTAGTCGGTCGCGCACGTGAGTAATCCAATGAAGCGGTAGAGGTATGAAAGACTTTTGCAGTTCCGTCCGCGGAGTGAGAGGCTGAGATGCGAGTACTGGCCTGACGAGTGAGTCATGATCCCAGTCTTTCTGCTTTGAAACGTCAAGAATTTGGTCTCCTGGATTAAAATCTATCTGTAGGGCTACCTCCTGTTGTTTCCTATCCAACCAGTTCATAAACCTAAGGTAACCCAGTAAATCGTCAATATGGTCTAGTGTAACATTATACTTTCCACCATTACGAGTTACTGTGTCTGGGAACAGCTGGTGCATCTCAGAGCTTGTAGCGTTTGCAGCAGCTGCTGCATCAAACAGCATTGCATCTTTAATTAGAATTTCCATATCCTCCTCCATTTGTTTGAGGAGATTATCGAAACCAATGAGAAACTCAGCCTTGAAATGTTTACAACAGAGCTGTATTAATTGCTGGCGGAATTCATAGAATGTGTTGCAATTGTCAAAATAGCCCGCTCAAATTGTGGTTCCTATGTGTGATTTGCCTTGATGTAAACGGCCCTTAGGATAAGAGGCATTCTGGGGTTCAATTGTGATTTGTCCATTGTGAATATCTGTTTCAACCTCTTTGAGGAAGTCATAGATAGACACAGAGTTATCTTCCGCGGTGTATTTTGGGTGGTTAGCGTCGTCTAAATATATGGACTGAGGAGGGGGAGCCGGGTTTGTCATCGCTGGAACAGTGTGAGGTTGGGAAAGTGTGGGAGTAACTGAAATACTGGGTTGAGATGCAGAGAAAGTAGTGGTAGTTGAATGTGGAAGAGTTGGGAGCTGAGATGCCGTAGTAGAGAAATTGTAGGAAGTGTGGGAGAAACGGTACAGGGAATTTTTAGAGTCATTTAGAAAGGGTGGTGTATCTGGATTTATTTTTTCTGGAAGAAAATTATATCGGTTCTTTAGAACAGAAGTAGTAGAGGTAGCAGTAGTGGTAGTGAGAGTGGTGTGAAAGAGTGCAGTGGTAGGTGTGAATGAGTAGATGAAGAAGGTTTTACGTACGACCTGCCAAAACGCAGACGAGTCAAGGTATCTACATCACCGAGATCAACCTCCTCACTTTCAGTCTCATGTTGCTGGTGAACAGGAGAGAGATCATTTTTTTTTTTTTTAATATGACATGTAGTGAAGTAAGAAAACTTATATTAATAGTTATGAGAATGAAAATGTTTAACATAAAGTAAGAGGATGAGGGAATATGAAATACTTACAATGATAATGAAGGGGAATATGCACAATGAAAGCGAATATGAAAGAAAATGACTTGAGTGAAGAATAAATGAAGTGTAGATAAACGTGACGGATGAAGTGGGCGAGAGGTATGTTGAATATAGGAGATGCAATACAGTGGCTGAAGGCAGATGCATAGTAATAGGAGTCACAATCTGTAGAGAAAATCCATAGAATAATCTCTGTTGAAAGTCAAGGTAGGGGCAGATGAAATTAAACTACATATATGTACTGAATACCGAAGTGTTGCAGAATGAAACGAGTTAGGTTGGCTGGAGGAGCACCTTCAGGGAAGAGCAACTTCACTGAGAGTGAGTCCTTCCCATGCAGATAAGCCGAGATGCTGGGTGGAGAATGACATCACAAGTGAAGTCGACCAATCAGATGCGACCTGGAGCATCAGATGATCACCACCAAGACAATGATTGAAGAAGGCAATGATGACGTAGAGTGCAGTGTTAGGCTGGCCACGGACCAGGGGAAGAAGGTGGAGATCGTTGTGTGGTGTGGCGATGACTGAGCGTGGGTGTGGGGCTGGCTGGCAGATGGAGGGCTTGGTCAGCAAAGCGTGAGGGGGGATGAGAGCTAGGCGGTTGGAGTGTGGTGGTGTGTGGTAGGGTGTAGAATTATTATAATTTTCTAAAACAGGAGCGATGTGAGAACTGGTATTCGATAGTGAGTGGCTTACTGGTTGTTTTTAGCTGTGCAGCTGCTGGCAAGAACTGATGGGGGCTGAAGACGGGCGTAGGTATAAACCTCAGGGACGTACAGCAGGAAGATCTCACCCAAAAATATGTAGGCGACACAACTGTCACGAGTTGGCACGATTCTCTATCTAAATAAACTCGTGACATTGAACTTTGGTGGGAAACCGCGAATTCTAGTGAATTCCCATAAGTATCAATCGGTCAACTGCCACGTATTCACCCGATCGGGAGTGTTTTCAGAACATTTTTCACTGTTTCATAAGTGATCGTCCTTGTGTGTGACATTAGCATTTTCGCTGAGTGATTTATTATGGGCGTGTTTCGCTTCCGTTAGCCGTTACCAGTTAGTGGCTGGCCTCAGCCCTCGTCTCGCTTGTTTGAATTTAGTCAGGATTAGAGCGCCGTGGGACTAGATTCGTTGGCCCGGCTTGGAGCAGCATGTGTACAGCGAGTTCCTGAATCCCCACCTAGCGTGAATCGGCAAGAGGTTCAGTGTGTGTGGCAGCGTCCTTCCTCAGCAACAACTCCCAGTCCATTCTGCTTAGCCCATTCTCTGACCAGTATTTCTTTTTCGTTTTTCCTAGGCTTAAGAGTTTAGCTTTTGAGTGAGCGAGTGAGTGTGTTCTTATTTTGAATTCATTTTGAAACATGTAACGTAAATTCAACTCATTGTAATCAATAAATTAATAGTTCTTTTTCTTGAGCTTAATGTAATGTACTCTTGTGTTTTATTTCTCTACATTAAGTTTATTTCACTTACAGCTTCTAGTTTGCATAAGTGCTTTGCATTATTCATAACTTAGGCCAGTCCTTTTGTATTAAGCTTAAAATCCGTTGTGCAACCAGGAGTTAATTCACCGGCAAGAACCTAAACAGGAGCGATGTGAGAACTGGTATTCGATAGTGAGATTGTCAGGGGTGGAGTCACTTTTCGTGAGGCTAGCAGTACTAACAAACAGCACGTGTGAGTAATTAGTCTCTGCTGTGTACTGTTGAGAAAGTTTATAAATTCTCATCCTTAGAGAATCGGCGAAGTAAGCCGGCATAAAGTTATCATTGCTTGATTCCTGCAAGTCATTTCATTGTTAATATTGACAAGTAACATTATAAAGCATTCTTCAATATAAAAATTTCAAAAACCCCGTGACATCTGGCAACCTCATTCCAGGATATTAACTCCTAGCTCTAAAGTTATTCATGAGACAATACTCACTCACTCATACTTAGGTATTTATCATGAAAGTCTATAGGCACTATCTTACTGGTGATTATTGATTCAGTTCTATTAATTTTAATTAATAGTTTTCATAGTTGTTTGTTTAATTTTTTCTTTATCTGTTTAACTATATAAAACTGGTCACCACTAACCTGTGCCTATATTCTTTATTCTCGATTATTGGCATCTTTCTCTGCAAAATAGCAGTCAGTACTTAGTCTTTAGTTCACTTAGATTGACTTAGCATCATGTCTACCAGCGTCTATGTACAGGAAGCTAAAGATATGGGGCTTACAGAGTTCAAAGAAGAAAAGGATTATGTCCTCTCTCGGTTTAATTACGAGCAGCAACGTGAGAATGATGCTCGTGAAGAGCGTCGAATTCAGCGTGAGGAACGCGAGAGAGAACGTGAATACGAGCAAAAACAACGCGAACTCAAGTTAGTACAAGAGCGAGAACAGCGTGAACATGAGTGAGAACAGCGTGAGGAACGCGAGAGAGAACGTCAACACGAGTTACAACAACGTGAGAGAGAACGAGAACACGAACGTACCAAGCGTTAAGCACGCGAAAAACATGAACTTAAAGTGTTGAAGCTCAAGCAAGATTCCTTGGCTTCAGACACATCTGGTGCAGCTGGCCCAAGCTCCACGAGCGCTATCTCTGCACATATTTTGGCGACCCCACACATCAAGCTTCCCCCATACAAGGAAGGCGAGCAAATCGAGCCATACATAGCTAATTTTGAAGACATGGCTCAGCTTTACCAGCTGGATGAGGCAGCTAAGTGGCTTCTGTTTCTTAGCCTGTTTTAGGGCCATGCCCTCGATATTCTCCACAGAATTCCTGGAGACAATCTCACATATGAGATGATGGAGGCCGCACTCATCAAAGCGTACGGTCTCACAGTTGACGACGCCAAGAGTCAGTTCATGAGGGTGCACTTACAGGAAAAAGAGACTGCTGTTCAGTTTCTTGACCGGCTTACTGCTTACTTAGATGAATGGATGGAGAAAGATGAAACTCCTTCCACACGTGAGGGGATAATCGAACTTATGATGCGCATGCAGCTAGAAAAGTCGTGGCCTACTGAACTTATGGCTCAGCTTAAGATCTGCCAGGTAAGGGATGCCAGCCAAATGGTGGAGAAGGCTGATGCATTCTTCACTGCATACGGGTATCAAACTCGTGAGCAGCATACCTGGAACAGGAAAGCTGATAAGTCTGGGAAACCATCTCAGACTGAACCCCAGCAACAAGGCCATTCTCAGAATAATGGCCAAGGTCCAAGCAAATCGCAGAGGAAGTACCAACGGCAAAACACTCAGAAGCCTGAGTGGAAGAGCTACAACAGGTACCCTAACCAGCAGCAGTATCCGCCATGCAACCGACCGTCGGGACTATCCTTTTCTGCAACAGCCCCAGTGAATTGGAGGCAGGAGGCGAATGCAGCCTTCATTCCCCAACAAGTGCACAGTGGTGTCGTCCCTAGCAGTACGAGTACCTCCCCACGGTTCACTAGTCCCCCAGCGACAGTGAACACTCCTCCACAGGAGGTCGATGCTCCATCTCCCCACACAGTGAGTATAACCCCTCAAGCATCTGATTCTCAGGGCACCATGTTTGCCGCATCATTTATTCAGCAGCCTCATGAGTGGCTGGCTGCTTCCTCCACAGGCCCTCCCACAGGTGACAGTGCCTTCCTTGTTCAGCCATGGTTTGTGGGAGACATTCCTGTGAAGGTCCTGAGAGACAATGGGTTCTCAGGTTGCTCCATCAAGCAGAGTCTAGTTCGGCCTGAGAAGTACACAGGTCGACAGATCCAAGCTAACCTTATTGATGGATCAGTGAGATTGTTCCCTAAGGCATGTATCCAGGTGGCATCTCCATTTTACATTGGTACGACAGTCGCAGTTGTCATGCCAGAACCTTTGTTTGACCTTGTCATAGGCAATATTCCCGGTGCCAAGGATAGTTGCACTGAAGATGACGCTACTCAGACTTCAGCTACGGTAACACGAGCCATGGCTGAGGCTCCAAACTGTGTCACCCCGGTGACCATTGAATCGCCACAAGATCTGATGTGTAGCCAAGTTGTTGTTCAAGAACAACATTCTGACCCGACACCTACTGCCGTGCGAAAGAAGCAAAAGGGTAGAGTGATAAAGTATTCACGGGGAGGTCAAGCCAAGTTTCTTCGCAAACAATGACGGCTCTACCATGAGTCACGAACACCCGAGGGCGAGGTTCGACTACAGTTCATCGTCCCCGCAGAGTACCGCCAAGCAGTGTTTGAATGGGGTCATTGTCCAGCCTCAGGAGGTCACATGGGCAAAAGGAAGACCCAGGGCCGTATCCGTGCTGACTTTTTCTGGCCAGGGATGGGATGAGAGATAGATAGTTTTGTGTGTTCCTGCAATGTGTGTCCACATACCAGTAATCAGGGACATGTCCTTCCTGTGCCGTTTGAAACCACACCCGTAATCTCTGAGTCAGTTGAAAGAGAGGGCAGTGGTAATGTGGGTGCAGACCTGACATCTCATCCGTTGGCCCCACAGGACACAGTATGTCCAGGGCCTTTACATACATATGTACCGTAAGTTAAGGGGGAAGCTCGAGAACCCTGCAGAGACAGTCCGAGGCTGTGTATGAACTACCTTGTATTCCCGGAGAATGCACATTATCCACATGAGTGTTCACACCCACGGTGGGTGTTAAAATGTGACCTGCCCGAGATTGGGTAGGGATTCTCAGCTTCCTAATGTTAATCGTAAGTGTAGAGTTAGTTTAACCAGTAAACTGGGTCCCTAGCAAATAGCAGCATTTGATGTCCTGCACAGACGCCCAGTCTTTTCATTCATGATCACATTCCCTGGTTAATTTAGCGAATTTCAGCGTTTGATATCCTGCACAAACGCCCAGTCTTTTTGCTAAGTTTAGGGTTTAACCAATAAACTGGGTCAGCGTTTGATGTCCTGTAGAGACGCCTTCACTACGTTTCCTGGTTAATAATGTAAATAGTGTACTTTTTGTAACATAAGTACTGATTGCTAGGCAGAGAGAAAGAAATGACACTCTTAATGCTCCACCTTGATTGCTTTCGCAGTTGCAGCTGGCGGGTGCAGCATTGGCGTGCAGAACAGCTGATCGTCCCTGACGCATGCTGCCGCCTCTTCTCTTCTGCCTCGTCGTCATCATTTATGTAATTTTACACGTAGGTACAGTTACACCACAACTGTCACACCTACACCGTGTATTACATACATCACGCTACATAACAATTAGTTGCTAATGTAAATGTAGCGAACTTTTTGCTCAGTTTGACCTGAGTACAGGATTTTTCACTGTCGTCACGGAGTTTTTTCCTCAAGCTTGCTTCTATGAACGTAAATACGAGTTTTTGTTCGCTCACTGACGACTGTGACTTTCTCCTGTAGCAGGATGGCACACACACACCACAGTGTGAATCTTGTGTAACTGAGTTAGGATTTATATGTATGTAAATTGAATTTTTTTTTTCCTGAGAAAAAAAAAAAGATTTTGATGGGGCATAATGTCACGACTTGGCGCGATTCTCTATCTAAATAAACTCGTGACATTGAACTTTGGTGGGAAACCGCAAATTCTAGTGAATTCCCATAAGTATCACTGAGTCAACCGCGACGTATTCACCCGAACAGGAGTGTTTTCAGAACATTTTTCACTGTTTCATAAGTGATCGTCCTTGTGCGCGACATTAGCACTTTCGCTGAGTGATTTATTATGGGCGTGTTTTGCACCCGTTAGCTGTTACCAGTTAGTGGCTGACCTCAGCCCGTGCCTCGCTTGTTTGAATTTAGCCAGGATTAGAGCGCCGTGGCACTAGGTTCGTTGGCCCGGCTTGGAGCAGCGTGTGTACAGTGAGTTCCGGAATCCCCACCTAGTGTGAATCGGCGAGAGGTTCAGTGTGTGTGGCAGCATCTTTCCTCAGCAATGACGCCCAGTCCATTCCGCTTAGCCCATTCTCTGACCAGTATTTCCTTTTTCCTAGGCTTAAGAGTTTAGCTTTTGAGTGAGCAAGTGAGTGTGTTCTTATTTTGAATTCATTTTGAAACATGTAGCATAAATTCAACTCATTGTAATCAATAAATTAACAGTTCTTTTTCTTGAGCTTAATGTAATGTAAACTCGTGTTTTATTTCTCCACATTAAGCTTATTTCACTTACAGCTCCTAGTTTGCATAAGCACTTTGCATTATTCATAACTAGTACTTAGGCCAGTCCTTTTGTATTAATCTTATAATCCATTGTGGAACCAGGAGTTAATGCACCGGCAAGAACCTGTTTATCATTAATGGCATTAGGTACTGATTGTCAGGGGTGGAGTCACTTTCTCGTGAGGCTAGCAGTACTAACAAACAGCACGTGTGAGTAATTAGTCTCTGCTGTGTACTCTTGAGAAAGCTTATAAATTCTCGTCCTTAGAGAATCGGCGAAGTAAGCCGGAATAAAGTAATCATTGCTTGATTCCTGCAAGTCAATTCATTGTCAATATTGACAAGTAACATTATAAAGCATTCTTCAGTATAAAAATTTCAAAAACCCCTTGACAACAACCACAAGGCAGGTGAACAAAGAAGTGTGTGGTAAGTGGGTAGACTGGAGCAGGAACATAGCACTGGCACAAGCGAGGTGTGACCACGGGGCTGCTTCACTGAGAATATACTGTGCGGAGGCGATGTGAATGAGATCCGACTCACCGCTGTCAGCAATTTGTTTCATCCCCCTCTCATATCCCCAGTTAGGAGTAATCCAGAGGTCTTGATGTATATATAACAGGCGTTTATTTGGAGAAGACAAACACATGCCCAACCTGTTCTATACCAGCCCTCCAACTGCCCACTGTGCCCAGCGAGGTTGAGGGGCAGTAAGGGAGCCAGGAACAGGCATGCTTGCTGTGCAGTTTATGAAATCAGTTGATGCATGTCCTTTTGGTCACGTACACACTCACTAGTAGATACATATACTGTTAACGTATATACTGTTGGTTCTAATTTGCAAGTTTAAGATATTATGAATGTATGGTTATATACAGGGTTACAAGGTATGGTTAAATAGCACGGGTATAGTTACACAGTATGGTTACAGAACGTCGGCAATTTGATATGTTTGCCAAATTTCGAAAATTCAAATTAGATGCCAAAAAATCGGCTGGGATATTTCCGTGCCTCTCTGTATCTTCTATATACCCAACAAGAGTGTCCTTGGCTTGAATACCATAGTAACTGATGAAGAAAATGCAGAGTTTCTGCCTCCACTCACTCTGTGGCAGCAACAGGCAGTGAAGTCTACAGGTGTTACTCCAAAGTTTCCAGCTGCTGCTCAGGGAGAATTGATCTCAAAATCAACCTCACTGGCTTCTGTGAGTACTTTTATGGTTATTTTCCATGTTTTCTCATAATTTCTAAACTATCTAACAAAAAAAAAGAAAAATGAAAATTGGCCAGCACCATGGCTTCAAGAGGGTGCAAAATCTGCTGGTATGTGGCGAGTTAAGCTTTGTAAATTAGTGTTTCAGTGTGAATAAACCGTGAAGTGTTGAGTCATCTGCATATGAATGGATGGGTTTGTGGGTGACAGATAAGAGATCATTAATAGGAACTAGGAATAGGGTTGGCACCAGAACTGATCCTTGTGGCACGCCAGCTTTAAATGAGTGGAAATTTGAATATATGTCATCTACTTTTCCTCTTATTTTTCTCTCACTGAGATATGAGGAAAGCAGGGGAACAAAAGACGTTAGTCCGTAGCAAGGGAGTTTGGACAGCAGTGAACGGTGCCATACTCCGTCAAAAGCTTTAGAAATATCAAGGGCTGTCAAAAGCTTTAGAAATATCAAGGGCTACTGCATGAGTTTCTCCATGTTGGTCAATTGATTGATGGGTGGTATGAGTCAGGATAATTATTGAGTATGTCAATGGTGGATTTTTTGTGGCAAAAACCATATTGTTTATCACTAGTTAAGTTGTTGGATTCAAGGTGTTTAACTATGTGCTTATTAATTACAATTTCAAATACTTTACCAAGAGGTGTGATAGCTATTGGTCTGTAATCAGAGGGGTCATAGAACTTCCTTTCTTTGGGATTGGGTGGATATTGGCTTCTTTCCACGATTTAGGGAAGAAGAAGTACTTGCATAGTCTGAATAATTTAGCTTGAACAGAGGCAAGTTCTGGGAAACACTTTTTCAAAACAATTGGAGAGCTTCCATCTGGGCCTAGAGCTTTGTTGGTTGGTAAATTGTCTAGGATGGACTTTATTTATCTAGTCAGTATTTAAATGGAACAATTTCGGGAGTCAAGTTCTAGTACTGGGACGTTCTGGTTGACTTCCTCTATGGTAGAATTTTTGGCAAATGTACTGGCAAAGATATTCACTTTCCCACTCGGGTCATTTGTATTGTTGCCATCTGAAAAGTTTGGGGGGGAATGGATAATGACTTGTTAAAGTTATTTTTGAAAGAGCTGAGAGATGATCAGAATATTCGATAGTCATTTGGGTCGTTAAGTTGGTTTGATGTTTGATTTTGAAGAAAGTCTGACTTAGCGAGATTTATTACAGCTTTTGCATAGTTTCTAGCAATTTTAAATTGACAGTGAGTCTTTTTTTTTTTTTAATTTTAAGTGAAAGTTATATGCTAATGACTTTTGGGCTGTTGCTCTGGCACAGTTGTTATCATACCATTTTGGAGAGTTCGATCATTTAGTGAGCTGTTGACTTGGTATGAATAACGTCATAACAGCTAGTATTAAGTCATTAATGTGGGACTGGGCAGAAGTGATATCACTGCAGAAGAAAGACTGCTATGGAATGCCAGCAAAATAATTTGTAAATCCATTCCAGTTTGCCCTATCAAAGTGCCATCAGGTCACCCTGAGAGGTTCAGAACAGGGAGGTTTGTGGGGGCTAACTAATGAGGCTTCGATAAGGTTGTGGTCAGAGGACCCAAGAGGTGACAATACTTCTATTCTGTATTGATCTGGGTTATCTATCAGGAATAGATCCAAGAGATGAACATTATTGTCAGGGTTATCTGGTATTCTGGTTGGTTGCTTTACCAACTGCATGAGATTAAATGATTCTGCAAACAGCTCACACTCTAGACCAGCATCGTCAGTCCTGGAAGAATGCAATAACCATGCAACATTATGTACATTAAAATCACCCAAAATGGCAATTTTAGTGCTAAGGGCAAGGTTTTGTAATTAGTCGTGGTATGATCATATTTGATCATGGTATGATCGTGTTTGATTGTGGTATGGTCGTGATATGGTCGTGTATGATCGTGGTTGGCCATGATATGGTCATATTTGGTCGTGGTATAGTCATGTGTGATCCTCGTATGGTCGTGGTATAGTGTTTGTTCATGGTATGGTCATATTTAATCATGGTAAATTCGTGGTTGATTATGGTTTGTCGTGTTTGGTCATGGTTAGTCATGGTTGGTTTTGGTTTGTCGTGTTTGGTCATGGTTGGTTTTGGTTTGTCGTGTTTGGTCATGGTTGGTTGTCATGTTTGTCCATAGTTGGTTGTCGTGTTTGGTCACGGTTCGTTGTCGTGTCTGATCGTGGTTACTTGTTGTGACTGGTCATGTTTGGTTGTGTTACATCGTGTTATAGTAGTGTTTGGTTACGTTACGTCGTGATATAGTTTTATTTGGTGGTGTAATGGCCATGTTTAGTCATGTTTGGTCTTCTTATTGTTATGGTTGGTCTTGGTGTAGTTGTGTATGGTCATGTTTGGTCATGGTATGATCGCGTTTGGCCGTGGTATGGTCGTGGTGTAATCGTGGAATGATTGTGTTTGGTCGTGGTTGGTTGTATTTTGTCCAGGGATGCATCATGGCCGGGAAAGGATTCATCACATCACTACGATAAATCAGTACCAGAGGAAGTTGCGTGTGTCAGAAATATTTATAAGGTTGATGTACATTGAGCATAAAAATGGAAACTGCTGACCCAATCCTGCGATATGTATGGCGGTTTCGTTGAGGGGGGGGGGGCTGACCCGACAAGAAGCACTGGGGGTCACACTACCTGAATCTCACATTACTTGTGAGATATCATTGTTCAACATATGATAAGATATCAAAACCGTATCTGCTGTTCTATCATTTTCAGAGAATTATTTATTTGATGAGAGTGACTGACTTACCACCCCACCCCCCAAAAAAAAGAAAAGAATTTAGTGAAAGTATTCCCAGTAGCACGACGAACTAACCCAGGAAATTTCATTGTAACTTTTTAATAAACCAAGGAGAAGTTAGAGCACACACACACACACACACACGGACACACAATTAGTAGCAGCTAGAAACAGAACTGTCTGAGAAATGCTGCAATAAACCTTAAAGCTACTGAATCCTGAGAGATTAAATAGTACTATTGTTCCTTCGTTGAAACCCGACGAAGATCCATTATCCCTTGTAGCACAGTTGATGACGAAGTGTAGTCAGTCAGGCGGAAGGGTTGATGTGACTACTAGCCAGGGAGACTCATTTCTTTGTTATAACTAAGGTTCATCGAATGTCTTGTGAACATGACATAAAATTAATCTCTGGGAGTGGCCCAACTCCGTTCAGTAAAAACAAATTGATTACGAATATATATTAACCAAGGAGACTCATTCCTACCGGCTTATCGAATTTCATATTAGCACGTCTTGAGACACAAATCTTAGGCACTCATTGTACTATACAGAATAATACACAGTTATATATTATAATATGCAATGTACAAATGTACATGACCCAGTATGTGCAGCTTAACCCGTCACGTCACGAGCTATTTCACACCTCCGACACCCCCCAATCCCGAGATATTTTCGAAAAACTTTTTTTTTTGGCTAAAACCTCCGCTTTTGGTGAGAAACATCGAAAATTCATAGAGAAATCGCTCACCTGAGGTATAAAATACTCAATCCAGGTAGCAGTACCTCCTTACCTGACTGGGTTTTCTAACATGCTGGCACCAAAGAAAACGAGTTCTATGGGAGGGTAACTATTTCACACCACTCATAAACAGTATTTATTTATTTACTTGGTACGAATTTATATGTAGTACGAGAGTATATTGGTTTTCAAACAGTATTATAGGCATTATAAGCATTATTTCACTCACTAACTCATCACCATACCTGACCATCTTTTGCCACATTACCTGATCATCATTTCTGACTGTTTCTTCCTCTAATGCTATGTAAACTTTGTCCTCCACATTGTCATCGATTGGGGAATCACTCTGGCCCTGAATGTCTTTATTGGCCAGGTCACTGGTAACAGGTGAACTGCCAAGACAGTGGCGTGTGGGGGAGGGAGGTTATGCAGTGTAAGGCATTGTCCCTGCTTGGCATCTTGTAGAGGAATAGAGGAAGGTGTCCCATGTATACATACGAAAAATCACGCGCAAAAATTGAAAATTGTGCAAATTAGGGACCTTGCAATTGCACGACGTACCAGTATGTCGTCGGGACTGGCAAATGCAAAATGTTGCAATGTACCCATACGTCGATGGGACGGGGCTGGTTAAGCCTTCAAGCACAACACTTACAACAAATCAAAAAAGTTACCGGGTGGTGCGATATTCTTTCTTTGTGGTAAATGTTGGCATGATAGCTCGAACATGTATTCTTGCCCGAATAAAGCCATCCCTTGTTTCTTGTTTAACAACAGCTATTGATGCTTCTGTGGCTGCCTTTATGTACCTTTCCACTGCTTGTGTATGGCATGGAAAACGTGGACTTTCAGTTGCAAGAGTTGTTTTGTTACAACCAGCACTTTCCAGGTCAGCATCGGAGATTGGTTTTGTGATTGGAGGTTTATTCGGGACACACTTCTGCCGGTCAGTCAAATCAATATACTCCTTGGTTTGAGATTGAGAGATGGTTCTTTAAAACATCTGATACCACGTTGACGTGTCTTTGAGGTTCGCACTCGCATGCGTCATTGAATGCCCAGCTCCCTTATATGCTGTCGAATGTCAGTTACCATGGTCAGCAAAATGTTCTCAGGATGGTGAAAGAAACCATTTTGCTGAATCACTAGATCAACTACAGCTTTTAGATCTTGCGACAGGTAGTGTGACTCTTCATCTGTATCCACAGGTGCTTAGAGCCATCCTTGCATGAAGGTTTGGACTTGATCCTGAACCAGATTGAAGTGTAAACCTTCAGAACTCTATTGGCCAGTGTGACCCAGTGGGACATAACGAATTTTCCTAGCTTATGATGTGACAGAGAGACAGAGCAATTGCCAGTGATAAGTGCTTGGCAAATATCCAGTTAATACTTCTGATCTGAACTCATATCTTCGATGCTGACATCAGAAAATTCACATGTAATTGTCTCAAAAGCAACAATTGACATTTCCTCACAATATGCCAATAAAGAACCGATTGGCCCTGAGAAACTTCTTGGTCCTGTCGTGCAACCATCCAACTTTCCAAAGAAATGACGTAGATGAAGTTTATTTGCACTGTGAAGGCAAACAAACCACTGCAAAGGACGTTTGACATGTTCTTCAAGGTGTCTTATAACACCGCCCTTCTTCCCTGTGTTCACTGCAGTACCATCACACCCATTTGCCACTGGCTTTTGAACGTCTATGCTATTTTCACCAAGGAAATGGATGATGGCCAGCTTTATGCTTGCAGAACTGCCACTTTCAGTTTCCATGTGACCGAGATGCTTGGAGCTAGTCTCCTGTACCAGTGATATAATTATGTTCCTCGACAGTCACTCAACAGTAAGATTCTTGCAAGGCACTATGTGAGTTTGAGCCAATTAATGAGCGCTTGCTTTATTCTCGTTTAAAATCTGACCATGGTAATATCAATATGGTGGTAGGGTATCCTCCGGCAAATGAGGCTGCTGATGAAATGAAGGATGACTTTTATGTGAAGCTGCAGGATGTAGTGAATAGAGTGGCGAGACATGATGTGAATTAATGAAATTGTTGGTAGTAGTAGGGATGGCTTTGAAGTCTGTATGGGTAAGGAAGGTGTTGGTATAAGAAACGAAAATGGGGTGCGATTTGGAAGCTTTTGTTCGGCAAATGATCTTACGATTGGTGGAACAAACTTTGGGCATAGAAAAATACATAAAACTTCTTGGATTTCACCATGTGGTAAATATTGTAACCAAACCGACCACATTGCAATTAGCAGAAGGCATAGGAGTTATCTGCAAGATGTTTGCGTAAGGAGGGGGGCAGATATAGGTAGTGCTCATCAACTTATTGTGTCAAAGATTAAAATAAAACTCATAAGAAACGTTAATGGTAATTGAACAGGAGGTAATAAATATGATTTTGATAAACCGAGAAATGATGAGAGCACGAAGGAAAAGTTTCTTTGGGAATATAGGAACAGGTTTCTAGTCCTGCGGACTTTGATGGAATCTGAAGACAATGATATTAATCAAATGAGGAGAGAGGTAAAAGAGGTTTTGCATGAGAGTGCTAAGATCACTATTAAGAAAAAGGGAAAAGTGAGAAGGAAAAAGTGGATGTCAGATGAAACATGGAATGCAATTCAGAGAAGGAAAGAGGCGAAGTTAAGAAGTGAAGAACAACATGTTGATGGCCTGGTAGTTGAAGTACTTAGAACAAAGTACTGGAGTTTACATTCTGAAGTAAAAAGACTTGTTAAACGTGATAAAAGGAGGCTATATGATGAAATGGCAAAAGGGACAGAAATTAAGTAAAAATGACGGTCAGAGCACAAGAGCAGCGTATCAGGCCATAAAAGAGTTAATAGGGACTGAAAAGAGAAGGAAGGAAATACCTGTATGCGATAGAAATGGTAACTTGATGACTAAAGATATAGATATAGATATAAAAGGAAGGTGGATAAAGCATTTTGAATCTGTTCAAGATAGACCATTCCCAGCTGAAGAGGACATTTTGCCACCCGAGAGAGATTTGCAGATCGAAACAGGGGATATAACCTTGGAAGAGGTAGCAAAATCTATAAAGAAATTAAAGAATTTTAAGGCCCCAGGAGAGGCTGGAATAATTCCTGAAGTGCTTAAGGTGGAAAATGATTAGTTAATGAATGCGCTTTTGAAACTTTTTAATGTGGCTTGGGATAATGGCGGAATTCCAGAAGAGTGGAAAAAGGGAGTGATATTAAAAATACCAAAAAAGGGAGATTTAAGTGTGTGTGGAAAATGGAGGGGGATAACTTTAACACCTGTAGTTGCAAAAGTCTTTTTCCAAAATCTTGTTGAACAGAATAGGGCCAGTAATTGATGAAATTTTAAGAGAAGAACAAGCGGGATTTAGAAAGGGTCGAGGTTGTAATGATCAGATTTTGATTTTAAGGCATCTAATGCAGCAAGCTGATGAGATGAGGGTGCCGCTTGGTGTGTGTTTTGTGGATTTTGAAGGGGCGATTGATGGTATTTCACGTGGAGCTGGGTTGAAACTTATGAGATTCTGTGGTATGCCGGAGGAGTCTGTAAATATTATTGGAAGCCTGCATGAGGGTACTTTCTGTGAGGTAGTTGTGGGTGGTTCTTTGAGTGGTTCACATGGGGTTGGGTTGGGAGTGATTCAAGGAGGTGTTCTTTCACCTTTGCTGTTTGTTTTGGTTATGGATTATATTGTGAGAGGGGTTGTAAGGAGAACAGGTGCAGGAATTGACTGGAAAGAGAGTGAGAGGTTGATGGATTTGGACTATGCTGATGGTGTTGTACTGGTTTGCAGAAGTGTTTGCGAGATGCGGAAGGTGCTTGATTGTCTGGTGAAGCAGGGGGAAAAGGTGGGATTGGTAATAAATTGTGGAAGGACTGAGGATGTTAATGTGAATGTGGAGAACCAAATCGATTGTGTAGTTGGGAATGGTGTGGTGAAAAATTTGGAAAACGTTGAATGTCTGGGAACGATTATATCATCTAATGGATCATTGACAGTGAAATTGAGGAGAGGATTGGACAGGCTTGGCGACCTGTTGGAATACTGAAATCTGTTTGGAATGATAATATGCTTTCGGTGCATACTAAAGTAAGAATTTGCAAGTCCATGGTTGGACCAGTTTTGGTTTGTGGTCATGAGTCATGGTACAGTGCAATTGTAAAAGATCGGGAAGTGTTGGGATTTGAGAATGATATACTAAGAGGGATTCTTGAGGTAAAGTGGCAAGGCAGAGTTGCAAGTGAGGGAGTGGGGGATGTTACGAGAGTGGAACCAGTTAATGAATGTGTGAGACTGTTCCGCTGGAAATGTCTGGGGCACATATCTAAAAGGGAAGGCAGTTTAATACAGGATGTGCCAGAGTGGACTGCTAGAGGAGGAAGAAACAGAGGTAGGCCAAGGGAAGCCTGATTGAGGACAATGAAGGGAGAAGCAGGAGAGGAGTGTTGGTGGGACCTGAAAGAGATGGCAAGAGGCAAATATTGGTGGAAAGAGTTCATCGAGGCTCTATGCATCCCGTGGGATGCCACAGGAAATGATTGATTGATTGATTGACAGTCACTCTTCGATGAGCTGTGCCATCAACTGCTTCGAGAGTCAGTGTTTTATCCTTTCTGCCATCAAAATATAAGTCCTGTATTTCAGCAGTAAGACTTGCCATTTCATCACGGATGGTTTCACGATACTTCTGCCATTCTCTTCTAACTTTGCTTTTGTCGATGACATCACTGCAATCCTTATATGCTACTACGCCATAGTCTTCCAAGACTGCAGATGGAATCTCTGCCACTGCTCTGTCTGAAACTGCATGTCGCTGCATTGCCCTCACAGTACTCTCTAGCCGACGTCTCTGCTGTGATGCTGCTTGAGAAGTACATGCAGCAGTAGAAGGGTGTAATGCTTGTGAAGTACATGCAACAGTAGCAGATAATATTTCAGTGTCACTAGCTGGTGAAGCTGCTTTCATTTTCCTTTGAATTCGATGAACTGGCACTAGCTTCAGGGTGATACTGGGCTAGCCTGTCTTGTTCCTTCGACTTTCTTCTCAGATGCTCCTATAACGTTTTTGTAGCTACAGTGTGTTGTCAAGTGGCCCATCATCATCTGTCATGTGGTTCGTTGATCTTTAAGAAAAGACAGTTCAGAAATTGGAATCTTGCAAGACTTTGCACACGAACATGATGAATGGTTGGCACATTTGCATCCTCCAGTGTCGAAAATCTTCCTGGCTTGCTCCTTGAATTCGGTGACTTTCTGTTCACACTGTTTATTTTTTCTCGACATCGGGTAACTCACAAACTGGAGATATTTATAATGGTGATTTCGTATCACCTGTATAATGCGGGTTGATGTCACAGTAGGTATTGATGCTCGGGTCCAAATTTCTTTAATTTAGACAGCCAGGACATCAAACACTTCTGCAAGTTTTTTTTTTTTTTTTTTTAATTACCCTTCAGTTCCAGTCTGACCCACTGATAGTCCATAAGTATGTCTTCAATGGTTGGCAACCTATGCTATGAGGATTACTGGAAATTTGGCATGCCGGAGGTTTTCTTGGACGATGCTCAGCCATCATATCATCATGTTCCAACACTCAGACTGCATAAGAAATGCAGCAGAACATAGCAGGCTTAACAAACTAGAAATATTATAGCATGATGTAATATATACACTCATGTACTCATTAAGTACTTGAGAAGCATGTATGTGAAACCCTATTTACCATATCCTCTAATGTATTTGATATGACTGAACATTTTCTTGCATATAAAATTAGCAATTTTGGTAGAGGGCAGAAAATGTTCGTTTTAGAACGCCATACTTTACATGCAAGATATGTGGGACAAATGACAACTTTCAGGGAGTATTACATGTCATAATTCATTTTTTAAAAATTTTCACTCCACCCTATTGCATAGGCAACAGAGTGCTCCCAGGTAGTATTCTGTGTTGATTTTTTGGCCTTCTGGTAGTAAAAAAAAATAAAATAAATACAGCATGAGCTTCACTTTACTCCGAACCTGTCATTCCTTCTTTGGTCATAGTTCCATCACCAAAAGCCTGCTGAATATTTGTGATGACAATAACATTGTTCAAGCTGCTCAGTCATCATGTCAGAAATGAAAATGCCACAAGAAAGAAGAGCATATGTTCAAACACACGATTCTCAGCAGCGACTGGGCTAGGTGGCAGTGATGAACATATACCAACGTGCACAGTGGGTGACTGAGTTATGCAACACATTAACCCCTTCACTGCGGCTAAGGTGGCAAAAGTGAGGTCCCTGTTGAGGCAATCCACCCAAAAGTTTCCCATTTTCTATTCAATAATTTTCTTATTAATAAACAAGATAAAAAAAAAAAATGCACACGAAAGCTAAACCCTTCTATTTACCTATGAGCACTTCAGTCAATGGTTAAATGCTTATATGTTGTTGTAGAGACAAGTGGAAGCAACTTTATTTTTGGTGCTTTTGTGCGTTCCTGTAGCTGTCCATTGCTCACCACCCTTCACTTCACCACCACGCACCACTCTACGTGTCACTTAGGTTTGCACTATGGTGTATGTGTCATTTAGCATTTCAGTATCATCATTTTACAGGCATCATAAGATATATAGTGTTATATTCAACAGTGAAAAACTAGTCAATAATAGTACGTAATGTTAAACTCAAAGAAATTTATTTATATAACTTACACCAGACACTTTGATTTTCCAAGTATCTTATTGCCTTATGCTCACAATTAGTTTCTTTCACTTATTTACATATTATGAGTCACTTTTCTAGAAGTTGACGAGTGTGTGAAAGTCATGGTAGCAGTCTCCCAGATATATGCCAACTTCACACTCTGGGCACCATGTTGTCACTGTCCTTCGTACTTGTTCACGCCTGCTAGCGGTTATGCAGACATAGCAGGAAGCTAAAATGATGAACTAGCAACCCAGAGTATGAGTGGATGAATAAACAATGTCCTTAGGGCAAAATGCAAGATGCAGCTTTTGAAATAGAAATGTCGATTTTAAAAGAAACGCCACAGTTTGTTGATAGGTCCATTCAGAAGGAACGTAGCAGTTAAGGGGATAAGCAAGGTTGGGTGTACCCACGTGACCCAATCATCAAGCACAGTCAAGAGTTTCGTGGGAATGACTGAGCACACAAAATACGAAATTTCACATGGTCTTCTGGAAGGACTGTCACAGTCACCCCTCACGGTACTTCTAGAAGGACCATAACACTGAAAAAGTTGAGAACGATTGTAGTTTTTCAGTAATTTTGTGAACAAACTGATGCAAATATTAAACAATCACCAAGAGACCAACAGGCACACCTACACACAGACAGACCCAAAAATATGCAGACAAATGGGTAGGAGCTGCAAACAGAAACAAAGAAGTAGATAACAGAAGACATAAAGCAGATGACAGAACACATACAAACAACCATACAATATGAAATACAGACAAATAGAAAGTCATAGAAAACAACACACAAACAAAAAGACTTAAACCGAGACAGCATAATAAAGAGACAAGCAAACGGAGACACAGAGGAAGAGCCAGTCAGACAGAACGGGATGGACAAACACATCAGTGAGTGAGATGGAGGCATAGATCTGAGTGAGTGGGAAGGCAAACATAAGATTGAGCGGGACATCTAAATGAGGGACACAGGGATGAACATCTAAATGAAGGAGACAGGGGTGATCATATAAATGAGTGAGACGGGTGAACGTATGAGGGAATGAGGCAGGAACGAATATATGAGGGAGCGAGACAGGGGTAAACATATCAGGGAGTAATACAGGGGTGAACATACGAGGAAGTGAGACAGTGGTAAACATGAGTGAATGAGATAAGGGTAAACATATAAGGGAGTGAAACAGGGGTGAACATAAGGGAATGAGACTGGTAAACGTATGAGGGCGTGAGACAGGGATGAGCATATTAGGGTATGAGACGGGTAAACGTATGAGAGTGTGAGATAGGGATGAACAGATGCAGGAGTGAGACAGGGGTAAACGTATGAGAGTGTGAGTGAGACAGGAGTGTACAGTCGTCAAACTTTCCACCTGGGCCACCCAGCTGCCAGAGGTGGGTAACGGGAGCTGGCAACAGTGTATATGTTTGTTCGTGTGTACATGCTCGAAGAAAGTTCGGATCATGAACTCTCGTCTTCCGCAGTGAACCTCAGCCAGAGTTCATCCCAATATTCAGTAGTAAATTTTTAGCCGACGGAATTTCAAAGGAACTTCTTGAAAGTATTGGATAATGCAAGTATTGAAAACAATAAGTAAAATAATCTAAAAGATCACATCTTTACATATATTACAAATTTATAAACGTATTCTTTTTCATGAAAAACCCATGGCTCATCACTTAATCGTTACGTCGATCACTGTGCTTGCAATGCAAACACGGCAATTGTTTTGATAGTTCATATATATTAAGTATGTGAAACAGTATTGTGGGTGACGTGATAGTT
The DNA here is from genome assembly GCF_032717465.1 of Coenobita brevimanus. NCBI lineage: Eukaryota > Metazoa > Arthropoda > Malacostraca > Decapoda > Coenobitidae > Coenobita > Coenobita brevimanus. The sequence continues at coordinate 11,535,638 of NC_136972.1, read as the reverse complement.
AACGCTTCCACCAGCCGATCCGTGTGACGTGGTTCCACCCCGTCAGAAGAGATGGGTTTTTCCTATTAAACACCAGGCCCTTATCTTATGACCTAGGTATTAGTAGCAGCCAGTCAGCAACCAACATAAACAAATTCTCGCACCCCGGGCCTCGGTGACAGGCGCTGAAGCGCCTGTTCTTGGGATTTAAAAAAATAAAATAATAATAATAATAATAATAATAATAATAATAATAGTAATAGATAAAAAATACAAAAAATCAGTGTTCCACCTTGTAATGATAATTTCATATTCGTTATGTTGCATTTACCAATCACATAAGTAATATCACAGACAATGGTGATATATATCTCCCAACAATTCATGAATCAATAGCAGTTGTGCTTAAAATGACTGGAAGCTTTTGCATACTTTGATGTAGCTGTGGTGTCTTCATCTTGCAATTATGTGAGATAATGTTGTTCAGTGAATAATCGATGAGCGTGTAAATGTGTGACCTCACACAAAAGCGGCACCGCTCACAATCAGTTTTCCCTGTAATGTGTTACTCAGCCATTCGTTAGATCATCGGACTACAAAGGTGTGCTGTAATGGCCATAGTCATATGAAATATGAGACGGTAAGTCATTATCATAGCTGATATAATAGCCACATTCGACAACGGTATGCATAAACTTTTTGCCTGTTGAGGTGACAGTATTTTAACCTCCTACCTCTCCGTGGTCCACCATAGAACACATATAAACACATACCTGAAGTAGTATCAATGAGGAAATAAGCAACCGTTAACAGTGTCTGAACATCATTCTAAAGTTTATTGGCCAGTGTCATTCATGATGTGATTATGGCAGGTAATCTTACTTGTAGCTGGATGTAGATGTTAGGTAAATGCATTCCCCTTCAACCTATACTGATAATGGTATCAAGCGATCACCATATGAAATGGAATTACTGATATAAGGAGAGTGAGAGAGAGAGAGAGGCTTGAAGCAATTCCAGTAGATAGTGTATTAACATGTTATGGTAACAGTGTAAAAACAACATAGAAAATAAAATGTTTAGTATTGTTAAGAATGCAAATATTTAGTAGAATGCTAATGGATATCAAAAACTAGTTCGGCAATTATTATCACTGACGGCATGAATAACGTAACCGTCCCCCCCCCCCTCCCCGTCCGGTGCTGCCCTGGCCATCACTATGCCAAGCTCACCCCATGATCTAAGTATGGGAGGTCAGCCAGACAGCGGGGAATCCCCGCCTGCATGACGTCACACGCACCCCACTGCCTTCCCAATCCTTGCTCTCAAGGCTGGCTGGCTGGTGTCGGCCTGGACGCGCTATCTGAGATTCGACCACATTGTTTCATTCATAGCTTCATCTCTCCTATAGTATATTATATGTCTTTATAACCATTTACCATAACAATACTCAATACGTCAATAAATCACATTATCGTCCGCCTGTTACATTCCACAGCAGGACTTAATTCATGCGTCTCCTATTTATCTATCTATCTATTTTTTTTTATTTAATCGCACCTTCCCACCAAGGTGGGTTAGCGATACAACTAAGAAAAAGAAAATAACAAAATAACAAAAACCTCCACACACAAATGCACATTCGATCACATTCTCACTCATCTATCTATCTATCTACCAATCAGTCAATCTATCTATCTATCTGTCTATCTATCTGTCTATCTATCTATCTATCTATCTATCAATCTATCTATAAAACGCGAGCAACGTTTATGATGGCTCTTAGAGGGATAAATGAAGAGATCAATGTAATTTCCATCATTTATTTGTATGAAAAAATACAACCATCATTATTGGTGTATATAATATTCATTCTCTCTCTCTCTCTCTCTCTCTCTCTCTCTCTCTCTCCCAGGGCTTGATGCTGTGGTGTCTAGATCATGGTGTCCCCATTCATTCATTCATGCACGGAATGGGACAAACTGAACCCGCTCGCCACAGGGCTGATGTGACGTCACGCGGGCTCACGCAGCGTGCTGTCTGGCTGACCTCCCCTACTTAGATCATGGCTCACCCCTTAAGTAGCTCTCCCACCGGCTAGACCAGGTGCAGGAAACCGGTCGCATGGAATTGTTGTGTGCCACTGGTTGCACGGACCAAGGCCAGATAAGAATAGTATAATATATATTGTTGTATTATATACAATAGTTTATATTTATATCATCATATATATTACCGTATTATAAAATTAATGTAGTCATATTATAAAGGAGGGTTGTTGTGTGGATGTGGATGTGATAGGAAGCGTTAGGAGGAATACACTGAGGTGGTTTGGCCATGTGGAGAGGATGGAGGGTGAAAGACTGACGAAGAGAGTGTATGTGAGTGAGGTGGAGGGGAGCCGAGGATGAGATAGTGGGATGGGGTGGAGAGGTATATGAGGGAGGGGGGTGTGAGTTGAGAGCAGGGCAGTGAAATGGAGGGGGACAGGGCGACGTGGAGGCGATTTGTTTGTGGCCACCCCGAACGGGCTTGAGGCATCTGGCAATAGATAGATAGATAGATAGATAGATATTTATTTGGCCTAGGTCAGCATGATCTGTGGCATACAGTTTTCTGTGCGACCAGATTCATGCAACTGGCTGAGCCGATGGGAGAGCCGCCTTACTCGTGAGACATTTTTTTCCCCAACCAACTCCGTACCCAGCCATCTATGGAATGAACTCTGAGTCCAACGGAGGTTCACTACGGACGAAAAGAGTTGATGATCCGAACTTTTGTCGAGCATGTACACACGAACAAACAGATACACTGTTGCCAGCACTCGTTACCCACCTCTCGCGGTTGGGTGGCCCAGGTGGAAAGTTTGGCGACTGTACATATGAGGGTGAGAGGATGACATGGGTCAAACACGTGGATGACTGAGACAGGGGCGAACGTAAGAATGAGTGAGACACGGAAAGGCATATGAGGTAGAGAGACAGGGGAGAACAAACGAGGGAGGGAGACAGGGGCAGACATATGGAGGAGAGTGAGGTAATAACTGGAGGGTAGGAAAGACAAGTGCCATTCTTATGAGAGGATATATTAAAAAGACATGAGAGAGAGAGAGAGAGAGAGAGAGAGAGAGAGAGAGAGAGAGAGAGAGAGAGAGAGAGAGAGAGGTACCAAGCATCAGTGACGTTAACGTTTGTGAGATTATCACATATTTTCTTCTTTTTTTTCCTTCGCTCATGTCATTCTTTCAGTTTCTTTCCTTGTCTGGTTTTCTTCATTGTTCTTCATACGTTTCACTCTTTTTTTTTTTCATTTCTGCATTTCTTTCTGCCCGTGTTCATTCTTTTTCTAATCACTTTCTTCTTTCCATCATTATTTCATTCTTTGCGTCTGTATCTGGATCATCCTTTTGTTCTTTCATCATCCTTTTCTCTAACTCCATACACATAACCCGCTTGTGGCCGATGTAAGAATCTCTCTCTCTCTCTCTCTCTCTCTCTCTCTCTCTCTCTCTCTCTCTCTCTCACACACACACACACACACACACACATAACTCGACAGTATTAAACCAAAGTAAAATGTTACCTCCGACAGAGTCCCTTCTTCACAGTCGTTGGTGCCTGATAAGAAATCACCACCGGAGGTTACAGCAGGTATATGATGGAAGATTCATAAGACAGAATTATGTTTCAAGGTACAAAAGCCAGGACAGAACAGTAATAAAAGAGAAGGGTTATAATATAGAAGAGTCATAAGAGAGATTAGGCATGAGACAGAATACCGAATCGACAGAAGGTTCTTAAGACAGAGTGGTTATAGTTTAGAATAACCAAAAGATAGTGGATTCAAATATTATTACCAGTCATCACCTGTTCCTATGATTTATTGTTGTTGTCAGCTGAGGAATATTCTCATGCTATCATTAGATATAATTTGATCTCTTTGAGAAATACTGGAATTGAAAAGTCGAATTTTATACGGTATTAGGTTATGTCTGTATAAACTTTCTCTCCTGGGGGGCCAGAATAGCTCAGCGGTAGCGCTCGCACTTCAAGAGCGCAGGGTTGGAAGTTCGAGCCCGCACCAGCAGGGACGTCATTTCAGTTTTCCTTGGGAGGGGGCATAGGCTACTTAGGAGGCCCCCCCTACTCCCACCTCCCCACATGGGTGGGGTGGCGAGCGAGCATTTGGAAGCCACATGCAAAGCTATATTTAGGGAATTAAAGCAGTAAACAATTAAATGTACTGTATATAATTATTTATTAAGCCAATTACTTCCTGACACACACACTAATGGATATTTTAGCATTGGTAGGCGTTCGAACTTTTAACTCTTACTTCGAACCACAAAATAAAATAAAACCATGCTTTCGTGTACAATTCTATGTTAATTTTATATTTTGTAAAGCATCAATGTCACTTAAGTGTTTGTGATTTAGATTTTGTCATGCAGATTATGTAAATAATAAAAATGCTTACTTGGTTCTCATGCCACCCTGCCGCTCCCCTACCATCCCGTTTTTCCTCACAGTCTCACAGTACCTCACCGCCCCCCTGGATCTTTCCGGACCACCTCCCACTTTGGGAATCACTGATCTAAATGAACTCTTAAGACTTCTTCCTACTATTCATACTTCCCAAGATGAATAAAAGTTTTTAATGATAGCCAGAATACAATAAAAAGGCAGTTAGATACTGAATTTTATATACCTAGTAAATTATTGTGATTATTACACACACACACACACACACACACACACACACACACACACACACACACACACACACACGATATATTTCACTCAAAACGTAACGAGGTTAAACACAAATTATTTTTAATTTCACGGTGTTAACCTTGTACTTTTTTCATTAATTGTAGTTGGTTTGGGGGCCCCCTTAGAAAGCTTGGGGGGGAGAGCGCCCCTCGCTGTCCCCCCTCCCCCCCAATGACGCCCCTGCGCACCAGGGTTGTGTATTTCTGGTGAGAGATGTAGCAGCCTCTCCAAGTATTTCTACTTGCCCTGAAGAGCTATATCGTCCATTGGTCCTAGCTCAGGGGGTTCACCCTCGTCTTCACTCTGTCCTTATTAATTTTCTTCAAGCCTACCTACATATCCGTCTATGTATAAGTCTTAAGTCTCTTTTTATTTCTGATTATAATCATCCTTCTCTCTCTCTCTCTCTCTCTCTCTCTCTCTCTCTCTCTCTCTCTCTCTCTCTCTCGGCAGCAATACGAATGTGCGTGGTTTGAGTGGTGAGGCAGAGTGACACACACACACACACACACACACACACACACACACACACACACACGTTATATATATACCACCTCCGGAAACACTCAGATACGTATTAAAAAAAGGAAAACATCTAGGGGGATAGTCATGTACATCATTTTTTTTTCTCGGTTTATGTAATCCAACTTTGGGACGAGTATAATGAGCGTTTTACATAAGTGGGAGGGTGATAACAACATTCTGAATCCTTATATCTGCCTGTATATCTATAGTCAGACGCCTTAATATCGGAGAGGGTGGCCACAAACGAATCGTCTCTATATCACCCTGTCCTCCATCATCAGGCTGCCCATTCTCCAACGCACAATTACGTCCTTCATATACCTCTCCACCCCATCCCTCTATTGCATCTTCGATCTTCTGCTTTTCCTGTTCCTAGCCCCTCGTCTCCCTCGCTCATATACATTTTCCTAATCAGTCGTTTATTCTTCCTTTCTTTGCATGTGGCCCAGCCATCTCAAGGTACTTCTCACAGTCTTTTCCCAATGATAAATAAAGTGTCCGGCGATTGCTAATATGATACACAGACTGTAAGAGGTCAGCCGATGATTAAAGATTTAACCTAACGAGGAAACAAGTACACCT
>NC_136972.1:11499762-11529680 GCF_032717465.1 Coenobita brevimanus | reverse complement strand
AGGGAAAAACGGGGAGGTTTGTGGTGGAGGGGATATTGAGATGGAGTTTTGGAGGCAATGGGAGCTATTGGAAGGAAAAGAAAGTTTTCATGAACTAAAGAAGTGATTGAATGTTGAAAAAAGCAGCTATCAGCACAAAACAAATCGCAAGAGATGTTATAGTACCGGAATGCTTAATCATTATGTCGGCAGAGAGAATAAGAAAATGACTGAAAACAGGAGCTGAATTCCTCTTACCTAAGCTTATTATATGCATCGCTAGGCTTCATCTGAATTTCATCGCTGTGATGGATTGCTGGAAGATATTAAACTAACATTAGTGATCAACTCTTACCACAGAATTCTTAACGCCCTTCAATACGAGACGTCCTTCTGAAAATAAATATAACCCTCGGGTGCTACATGGAATACAATAACAGGATGCAATTGTTTTGGATGATGAGTTGCGTCTGTTTGAGGCTACTGGTGTGGTGTGGTTTAAGTGAGTCATGGTACAAAAACGCATGTGGTGTCTGCTGTCTGAAGAGTGGTGGTTTTATCTGTGCATGTGTATACGATGCTAGTCATGTCGAGAAGTATAAAAAATCCTAAAGAGTCGGTGTAAAACTCAGTGGAGTAATATCGTCGTCGCTTGTTGAGGATAGTGTTCAGGAAAAATTTTCTGATGTCAGAGTCCACTGTTGCACGAGTCCTGGACATGACTCCTCTTTTTATTGACTGCAGCTGAGATCAGGGTTGAGATAAAATGAGAATTTGATTTGGTGGACTGTCCAAATTCTTGCAGCCTGATAAACTTCAAGATCTTCATGGCCTATCGCGTGGGCAGTTTAGTGAATTCTTGCAGTCTAGTGGGCTGCTAGTACTTAATTCGTGTGGTGGTTTGTTGAAGTTTCCTCCACGTGCATTATGGAGCTGTTGTTGCACTGTGTAGGCTGGGGGCCATTCTCCCCAGCGAAATTAATGCATGCCTCTGCTGGGGAACTGAACTCCGGTGAGTTCCCCAGGTATCACTTGAAACCTCTGTTTTCAGGCTTTTTAGACACGGTTTCCTTTGGCTAAATTGATCACTTGAAGTTAATGAGCAGATTTATCTCTTTCAGTACGATGATGTCTTGCGAGTGGCAGACGATTAATTTCTGTTTAACAGAGTCCATTCCCAGTGAAGGGCTTAACGATAATATTTGTTAACATTTTAAGTACGATGACGTCAGTGTATATCATACAACTGCTTCCTACCGTCATACAACTTTATTCACATAAACCCCTTCAATCAAATGGTGTATTTCTCGCTTTACTCAGGCAACTACCAGACACTCCTAGCTCAGACGTTGTCGGGTGTGGAGGTCTGGCCGTTCTGTCTCGAGATTTCGACTCTGTTCGATTTACTCTTGAAGAATTTCGTCCAGTTTACTCACTTTTGCCAGTTTGGGGACTTAGTCTCTGGTACTGAGGAAGATTTTTGAACGTTTTTCCAGGTTTTTCTGGGACTCTGTCTCAGATTGCCTGGGTGTGACTGAGAGTGTGTGTGTGTGTGTGTTTGAGTTGTGCTTTCCCCCCCCCCCCGGCCGCCGTTAGTGTCTCTCTGCGTGGTACGAAGCCAAACCCTGAAGGGGTGCCGTTAGGGCACTTCCATGAGGGGGGCCCATTAGGTGCTGGTTATAGGAAGTGCAGAGAGCGGCTCTGATAGAATAGGGAAGACCCGAAAGGGGCAGTGGCGGGGCCTCCTACGTCGCCCTTTAGAGGGCGGGGAGCATAGGTTGCCCGTCACTGTAGGGAAATGGCCGTGTTTTTTTTTTTTTTTTTTTTTTGAGTGATTGTGTGTGTGCTGTGTGTGTGTGTGTTAGTGTGTGTGTAGTCTGTTTCTTGGGGAGTTTGCTTGCCTCAGTGCTATGGAGGCACCTCTTAGTACCCGATTTTCGGGTCCCTCACGCATCCCACGACCTCAGCCCCAGCGCTCAGGTTTATCTAGGCCTTCTAGTGCTAAGGGGAGTAAGAGGGAGAGACGCTCCTCCACGTCCAGCTCACAGTCCTCTGCTCCCATAGATCCCTGTCCCTCCCTAGCTACTGCCTTGGCTCCTGCCTCGGACCCATTGCCTCGTCCTGCCACCTGTGCTTCCCCTTCTACAACTCGACCAGCTAAATCAGCTCGCCACCACGAGCAGATGACCGTGGATGCTGCCCTTCCTGCTGCCTCATTTGCTCCTTCTGATGCTGATCCTGCCCGTACTGATGACGACGGTTTCTCGCTGGTCAGTAGTAAAAGATCTAGACGGTGAGAGCAGGGAAACTACGCCACTCCGGCACCACGCTCTGGGGCTCCTCGCAAGCCTCCTCTTGCCGCTCGACCTTCAGTAATGGTGGCGGTGCCCCCTCCACCTCGCTCATCATTCGCGGCCTTTCGTGTTACTCGCCAGGACGGGCACGAAACAAGCTACGATGCAGTCACAGCTTTGGAACACCGCCTGCCGGAACTGAGGACCACCAACATTATCGGCAAAGACGGGAGCTCCGTCCTAGTCCCGAAAGACGAGGTCTCTTACAACCTTCTCAAGGCAGCAGCCCAGGACGTGGCCAACCCCATCAAGCTCGTGGAGCTCACTCCAGGGCTGAGATCGACCAAGGCTATTGTCATGGGGTATCCCATGAGAATGCCGGTCGATCTCCTTTTGCGTCACCCACAGGTGGAAGAAGCCATGCGTTGTCAGAGTCAGCGTACCAGGGAGGAGTCTCGCCAGGTCCTCATCACTTTACGAGGTCCTCTACTACCCTCTCTCGATCTTGGGAACTGGGGGACTTACTATCTGCGCCCATATACCCCGGAGCCTCTCCGTTGCTATCGGTGTCAGAGGTATGGACACCACAGAGCCACGTGCAACAGGCCTGTCGTTTGCGGGATCTGCAGCGGCCCACACGATACGGAGCGCTGCCTGGCAAGATTCAAGGCCAAGGAGGCAATCACCTCCTGCTGCCCCAACTGCTCTGGCCCACACCATGCGTGGCACCCCAACTGCCCCATCAGAGCTGCACATGTCTTGCAGGGCCGGGAACGCCAGGAAGCCTGGGTTCAGCAGCAGCAAGCCACCAGCTCCACGCCTGCACCTCCAGGGACCTTTGTCTGGGGCCAACAGCGTCAAATAACAGCTGTGCCTTCTCCTCCTCCTCCTCTCGATGCCAGCGCCTTTCCCCCTCTGCAGTCTGCTCCCCCTTGTCAGACTGTGGCAGTGGAGGTTCACCATCCACCTCCTTCCACACTCCCACCACCGTTCGATGCATCTCTCCCCGTACCACCTCATGCTCCGAGCTCTCCCCAGATTCTCTTCACCATACAGGACCTGCAATTAATTGGGAAAGAGATTGCTCTAAGCTTTGCTCAGTTACTGGAATCGATGCTTGGCAAGAAAGTTGATACTGCTCCCCTCGTGGCTACTATTGACAAAATCGTCGAGGATGTGGTGGAGGCAAAGCGTCAGCTTTGTCCCTCTCCACCTACACGTCAGATGTCGTCTCCCGACCTGTCGGCAACACCCCAGCCACCTCATGTCCCTACACGCCGTCGTCGACATCGCGGCCCATCCACCCGCTCGCCAGGACCAACTGCAGCCTCAGCAGTGCCCAAGGCCAGATGCCGCTCTCGCAGCCCAATTACCACCTCACCAGGGCCACCACAAACCTCAGCAAGGGTAGGGGCAGAATGCCGACCTCGCGGCCCAGCCTCCAACTCTCTGGCACCGACTCCAGCCTCAGCAGTGGTAGAGGCAGATCACCTGCCCGGCAACCTGCCCATCAGTCCATCAGGGCCTGTTCCAGCCTCAGCAGCAGTAGAGGCAGAGGGAGAAACTCTCGGACTTCTGCGAGAGACTGTTTACCCTCCACGGTCCCAGACAACGCTGATTGCCTCCGAGTCCTGCAGTGGAACTGCGTAGGAGCTTGGAGTAAGCTCCCTCACCTCCAGGAGGTGGCTTTCCGGGAGAATATTCATGTCTTCCTTCTGCAAGAGACACTCCTACCCCACGGCTCCCCTTTTCGGCTCTGAGGATACAATGGCTTCTTCCTCCCTAGGGCCCTGGTAATGCGCAGGGGTGTGCCATCCTGGTTCAGGATCACATCCCTTGCAAAGAATGTAGCCCTCCTATTCACTGCGGTGAGGGTGTTGAGGTTCAAGGAGTCATCTTGCAGCTCGCCACGACCTCCTTAACCGTCTATAACATTTATAAGAGCCATGCTGGGACTCTAGACATTGGCGAGCTCCTCCATCAGGCTGCAGCTGAGTCCACCCTCATTGGGGGGGACTTCAATGCCCACCATCCCGTCCTATACTCTCCCCACCCGGCGAATGAGGCTGGGCGACATGTTGCCATTGCCCTCGAGGAAACTGCGGGGGTCTCCTTACTCAATGACTTGTCCAAGTCTACTCATGTCCGTGGTGGGAGGCTTGACCTCTCCCTAGTCTCTGCACCTCTTGCCGATGTGTCTACGTGGTCCTTGCACCCAATCCTCACCAGTGATCATTTCGCTGTGGTGATGGAATTGCCTGCGGCTCCTCTTCCACCCCCACCACCACCTCCGCCTCGCTGGGACTTACGACGTGCACATTGGCCCGAGTATGCACAGACAGTTGACACCGCCTTGGACAAGGCTGTTCCCCTGCATTCCCTAGAGGACCATGCGGAGCAGGTTGCCCATGCCTTACGTCACGCTGCTGCTGCCTGTATTCCCCTCACCAAGCACCCCACGGTCTTTCTTAAGGACTACTGGTTTTATGACGAGCGGGTTCAGGAGCTGAACCATCGGCTAAACTCCGCTCGTAAGGCCTACCGTCGGCGACCTTCCTCTCCAACCAGGAGATATCTGGCTGCAGTGGTACGACATGTTTCGCAGGAAAAGCGCCGCATCCAGGACGTGGCTTGGATGAGGTGGTGTAGGTCGCTTGATTCACGTTCCACACTTGGGGAGATGTGGGCGAGAATCAAGTCGGTCTCTTCTCCCCGACCAGCTAGGCCACCATCACATCCTGACCCTGCAGGTGAGGCAGATCGCCTTGCTGCCCATTTCGCTGCTCGTACTGCCACAACGAACCTCCCACAGTCTGTCAGTGACCTGCAAGCTCGCCTTGCAGGACCCCGCAGGGACGCTGTCAATGCTGCTTGCTCTCGTCCTGATGCTGCAGACCACCCCTTTACTGTGGAAGAGCTAGAGCGAGTGTTGTGCAGCAGAAAGGATACGGCTCCGGGCCCTGATGGCCTTGTATACTCCCTCCTGGCTCGCACAAGCCAGGGAGGGAAGGCGCGTGTCCTGGACCTGTTCAATCGCTCGTGGCTTGAAAAGCGTCTCCCTGGATTGTGGAAGACAGCCATTATTCACCCCATCCCCAAACCACGAGACCCGACTACCTTGAGGCCGATTTCCCTCCTCAGTTGCATTGCCAAGACCGCTGAGAGGCTTGTCCTGTCTCGACTTGTCTGGAGGTTGGGGCCGCTCCATCCCCGGCTATTTGCTTACCTCCCTGGCAGGAGTGCTCAACATTGCCTAGCCTCCTTTCTTGGTGAGCTGAGGAGTGGTCGTGGCATGGCTGTCTTCTTCGATCTTGAGAAGGCATTCGAACTTGCCAACCCAGACGCAGTACTTGTGGCGCTCGCAGCGAAGGGCTTGGGTGGTCGCCTCCTCTCCTGGGTGAGGGACTTCTTCCACGGCCGTGCTGCTTGTGTTCGATTTCAGGGCAGAGTATCCCCTTCCTACTCACATGTCAATGGCACACCCCAGGGCAGTGTGCTGAGTCCTCTTTTATTTAATGTCTTAGTTGAGGACCTGCTTACAGTCGACTATGGCCAAGGGGTTACTCTGTTCTGCTATGCAGATGACTTGGCACTGGTTTTCTCTAGACGGGACTGCTACACTCAGGCACCAACTGCGCTTTCCCGTCTACATGCCAAATGCTGTGAGCTTGGCCTTAAAATCAATTTCCAAAAAACTAAATGTCTGCCTTTTGGTCTCCGCCACCCTGACCGTCCCCTTCTTATTGGGGGTAATAGCCTTGATGTCGTTCGCTGTCACCAGTACCTGGGTGTATGGTTCGACAGCCGTCTGACGTTTGCCACTCATAACCGCTATATACGGGAGCGAGCAGCTACCCGCATTACTGCCCTAAAAGCCCTTTCTCACCGCAACCTGGGTGCCTCGTACAGCGTCCTACGGACTTTTTATTCACAAGCTATCCGTTCCACTGTGAATTACGGGGCTCTATGTCTTATCGGAGTGTCTGAGTCACTCCGTCTCTCTTTGGAAGTCCTGCAGAACACTGCTCTGCGGATATTGCTCGGTGCACCTCCTTGGACACGCTTGGTCAACCTTCGGGCTGAGAGCGGTTTTCCCTTTCTGCAGCACCGCATTTGGGCACGAACAACAGCTGTCGTTGCTCAGCTCTGTCGGCATCGGCCCCACCTTCCAGTGTCTGTACTCCTCCAGCGTACCCTTTCTCGGCCCCCAAATCCGCACCCTGGACGTGATTGGATTCTGCTTGCTGCGGACCTAGTTCGCAAGCTTGACACCGCTGATGCCATTAGTGGTGGTCCTGACTTGCCCAATCCTGCATATGCCCCTGCTCCTCCTTGGTTCCAACCTGTGATCAAATATGTCGAGCCTAATATAGCGGTTCCCAGGTCCTCTTTTCCTGCTGTTCTTCGCCAGGATGCTCTCAGTCATGTGGCAGCTTTCTTCACTCCAGATACTGCAGTCTACTATACTGACGGGTCTGTTGGTGATGACGGGTCTGCGGGTGCTGCTTTTGTTTGTGATGAGGGGGTTGAGTCCTGGTGTGTCACCTCCGGTGTTTCAGCCTACCAGACTGAGCTCGTTGCCATTCTCTGCGCCCTTCGCCATGCTGATCAACACCTCCATCGGCGTATTATTATCCATACGGACTCGCTTTCCTTTATACGTGGCCTCCAAAAGCACTGCTACTCTGACAATAAATATCTCCTTACGTCCATCATAGCTGTTGCAACTTCCATCACGGGTCGGGGGGGTGAGGTTCACCTTCACTGGCTTCCTGGGCATGTCGGTATTGCAGGCAATGAGCGTGCTGATGCTGATGCTCGCCATGCTGGCACGTTACCTGTTACCACATTTCAGCTGCGTCCTAGTCTATCCCTTCTCTTGCGACACGTGGCTGATGCCATCTGCCGACATTTCGCAGGAGGATCATCAGTTTCAGGTATGGGAGGGCTCCCGTTCTGCTACGTGGTATGCCAGAGCTACAGAGTACTCACCTGTGTCTGTTCCCCATGGCACACCTAACCACCTACTGGTTCCACTTCGCCGCTTACGCCTGGGGTTCCCGTGCTACAGCCAGGTGACTAACAGCAACCCAGAGCCGTGCCCTCACTGCTTTGAGGTCAGTGAGCAGCCCCTGCTCCATTATGTTCTGGACTGTCCTGCAACATCTCGACTTCGGTGTAATATTGGGACGCAGCTTCATGTTGGGGCTGACGATTTTCAACTGGCAGCAGAGCTTATTGCAAGGACACCCACGTCTGCTCTTTTGGGGGTTGTGGCCATGTACCCACCCCCACGCTAGTATATAATCCTTGTTTTATTAACAGAATTTCTCTGACGGGCTTTTGTTTTGCCCGTGTCCTCCCTTTTTAGGAGGCGAATCTAAACCAACCAACCAACCAACTACCAGACGAGTTTATTCCCTAGTTTAACTATGTAGTGACGTTGAAGTTAAGGCTACACTTAATCACTCCAGTTCGTTAAATCTGTCAGTAGGTGAATGAAATCATCAGGAGATAACAAAAGTAAGTTAAAAATAACGTCATCAGATTCAAGGAGTTAAGATAGATCTCTGGTACTGAATGTAAAACACTGTGGTAAGAATGTCAACGCAGAAAATATCGTTATCTTAAGTTACGTGATTTACTTCCATATATTTATGGACATGTTTGTGTGTGTGTGAGAGAGAGAGAGAGAGAGAGAGAGAGAGAGAGAGAGAGAGAGAGAGAGAGAGAGAGAGAGAGAGAGGCGTGACGATTTTCGATTTAACATTATCTCTCGTACTCTAATAAAAATTTATCTTGCAACTTTCTACAACCTTCCTACTCTCATTTTTTTAAATTGAGGCGACGATGCACTTGACAGGTTGATGATGATTGGCTGAATGCAACATGCACGAATAACATTTACTAAGGCAAATTTCCCCCTCAGAAATATGTTGTTATTTAATAATGCAAACGAGTAAAGAGATTGTGAAGTAATGTTGCATTTAGCCAAACATCACCAACCTATCAAGTGCATCTTCTCCTTAAAAAAAAAAAAAAAAAAAATAGTATAAATTCATCCGTCCAGCAGTATACCCGAGGGAATGGCAGGATGGAGGAAGTCTGGAGCTGAGGCGGAAGAATTTTTAAAGCAGGAAACTTACTCTTGCTCTTATATCTCGAGGGTCCTACCACCGAGAAAGCTCTGGTCACGAGGGAAAGTCGTATTGGGTCATATTTACCCTTCGCATGGTCGTAATATGGTCGTGTTTAGTCATAGTTTAGTCGCTCGTAAGGTCGTGGTATAGTAGTGTATGGTCACGGTAAGACAGGGTTTATTACTGGTATGTTCATGTATGATCGTGGTTGGCTGTGATATAGTCGTGTTTTGTAATTAGTCGTGGTATGGTCGCATTTGATCAAGGTATGGTCGTGTTTGTTCGTGGTATGGTCGTGATACGATCGCGTATGGTCGTGGTTGGCCGTGATATGGTCGTGTTTGGTCGTATTTGGTCGTGGTATAATCAGCTCTGATCCTGGTATGGCCGTGGTATAGTCGTTTTTGCTCATGGTATGGTCGTATTTAATCATGGTCGTGCTTGGTTATGGTGTGTCGTGTTTGGTCATGGTTAGTTACTGTTGGTTGTGGTTGTCGTGTTTGGTCGCGGTGGGTTGTGTTTGATCGTGGTTGGTTGTTGTGATTGGAAGCGTTTGGTCGCGTTACGTCGTGTTGTAGTAGTATTTGGTCGTGTTATGGCCTAGTTTAGTCGTATTTGGTCTTGGTAATGTTATGCTTAGTTGTGGTGTAATTGTGGTCCTGGTATTGGTTAGTCGTGGTGTAGTTGTGTTTGGTCGTAGTATGATCGTGTTTGATCGTGGAATGATCGTTTTCGGTAGTGGTTGGTTCTGTTTTGTCCAGGTATACATCATGGCCGAGAAAGGGTTCACCACATCACTTCGATAAATATCAGTACCAGAGGATGTTGTGTATGTTAGAAGTATTCATAAGGTTGATGTGCAGCTTCTCCGTGTGCATTCAGCGTAAACATGAAACTGCACATCCAATCCTGCTATGTGTATGGTGGTTTAGTTGAAATCCATTGCCTAACTTTCCCTTTTTCTGATTTTCTTTTACGGGGAGGTGGGGGGGGGGGACTGACAAGACAAGAAGCATTGGGGGTCAAGTTACCTAAATATCGCATTTGAGATAAGAGTCCACTGTACAACATATGATAAGATATCAAAGCCATATCCGCTCTCCTTTCATTTTCTGAGAATTTTTTTATTTGATGAGAGTGACTGACCCCCCCCCCCTCCCCGAGAAAAAAATAAGTCAAGGTTGGAAAACTGAATTAAGTGAAAGTCGTTCCCACTAACCCAACAAACTAACCAGGGAAATTTCATTGTAACCCTTCAAATAACCAAGGAGGAGTAGAGCACACACACACACACACAAACACACACACACACACACACACACACAATTAGCAGCAGCTGGAAAAGAGACTGTCTGAGTAACGGTGCACTAAGCATCCTTCAAGCTATTTAATCAAGAGAGATTAAATAGTAGGGCCTACTGTTGCACCTATGTTGAAGCCCGACGAAGATCCGTAATTCCTTGCAGCTCAGTTGATGACAAAGTGCAGTCAGTTTGATGGGAGGGTTGATTTGACTAGTGTCCAGGCAGACTCACTTCCCTGCTCTAACGAAGGTTCATCGAATGTCCTGCGACCATGACAAAATATTAATCAGTGAGAGTGGCGCAATTCCGTTAAATAAAAACAAACCAATTACGAGTACGAGTATATTAACCAAAGAGACTCATTCCTACCTGATAACTAAGGCATATCGAATTTCATACTATCATATATTAATAAAACAGCAGATTGGTGTCTTTGCATCATAAAAAAAAAAAAAAAATACCGAATTTAGTAATCAAAGAGTTTTTGCCATTATATGACCATGAAGGACGAATTTCAGTATAATACTGCAAAAATGAGTCTTTACACAAGCCTGCTGTTTCGTGCATCAGCGAGGTTGGCACCCAAAAGTAGGATAAATCAATCTCACACACAAGATTCAGTACCTCATCTGTCGTGGTCTACACCAAGTCAGTTATATAACATTTATAACTTTACAGTTTATATCACTCGCTTCACTTCTTACATCGTATAAATAATTCAGATATATCATCCTCCGTGTACTATGTGTCAAGTGGCAAGTTCAGAATAATTATGCAACACGATCTTGGAGGAATAACTGACTTGTTTTACCCTGACGAGCAATACCGTGAGGAACAGATTATCGGTTGCAGATAATAGCCTTGAGGACACATTATGGCTTGAAATGTAGAGCTACGGAAGTTCCCGTAGGCATACTGTCCACTTCATAGATCGCGTCATCTTTTATTTGTTCATCTGCATCCTTATGATGTTATTCTGATGAAGTTAAATTTTTTTTAGTAAGGGGGGTTATTGAAGGGTATATAATTATGACTCCTCCAGTTAGAAAAAGAATCCCCTAAGCTAGCACCAGTCGAACAGGGCAGTACTCCTGAGGTGGATAGCAAGCTGGTGATAGGGAGAGCTGGAGCTTCCGTTTCACCAGCCCTCAGGACTTGATCCTGCCCATCTCCCTTTGCTGAACATTTTCAGTGCATTCATTTACACAGTGAGAAGGCCAGCATCCTTTCTTAGTACCTCTACCTTCAACTGTCTACACCACACTACATGCGCATAACATATCTCACCTTCTGTTCACTCTCTTCAGCAATGGCCGCTGCAGTGTTACTACCAGATGAGGTGGTACCTCGGATTGCCACCACCGGCAGGGTAGAGCTGGCGGCACAGGGTCCTCCCGGTCGCCATCAAGCGACTGTGCCGGCAGCGACTGTTGCAATTCCCAGTAATGCTCGTCAGTGAAGAATTGAAAGTGCGGCCTTATTCTTCACGAGCATCAGCGGCCTTAGCACGAATTTAAACTCGGTTCATTTTTTCCTCAGTCCATATCCCCTTTGGCCCTTTTCCTCACAGAACCACAAATCTCACCTACTGATATATCCCCATTTTGTTTTCCCGGTTATCATCTCCTTACAAACTTCCGTAACAAGGCCAGCACCTGTTGTAATATCAAATCCCAACATGCAGTTGACACTATTTTAAACTTCACTTCATCCACTTTTGATTACTCATAGTATAAACTAAATTGTCAAAATATTACAAAATATATCTGTGTAGTCTATTGCTCCCCCAGTGCTTCTGCGGAACCCAGTGTAATTGATTCCATATCCACACAGCTGAGTATACTTAACCTTGCCCTTAGCACCGAAATTACCATTTTGGGTGATTTTAGCATACACAATGTTGAATGGCTATTGCATTCTGCCAGGACTGACGATGCTGGTGTAGAGTGCTAGCTGTTTGCAGAATCGTTTAATCTCACCCAGCTGGTAAAGCAACCAACCAGAATACCTGATAATCCTGACCATAATGCCCATCGCTTGGATTTATTCTTGACAAATAATCCACATCAATATAGGACAGAGGTACTGTCACCACTTGGATCCTCCGACCACAGTCTCACCAAAGCCTCACACCTCCCCGTTCTGAACCTGTCAGGGTGACCCGATGGCAGTTTGATAGGGCAAACTGGGATAGATTAAGAATTTATCTTGCTGACATTCCATGACAGTCTTTCTTCTCTAGTGATCCCAATTCTACTCAGTCCCACATTTGTGACTTAATTCTAGCTGGTATGGATTTATTCATACCAGGTCATCAGTTCGCTAAAAGATTGACCTCTCCAAAATGGTTTGATGGCAACTGTGCCAGAGCAACAGCCCAAAAGTCATTAGCATATAACTCTTACTTGAAATAAAAAACATCCGAATCATTCTCTCAATTTAAAATTGCTAGAAGTCGTGCAAAAAAGCTGTAAAAAATCTAGCTAAATCAAACATTCTTCAAAACCAAGCATCAAAACTACTTAACAACCCTAATGACAATAGCATATTCTGGTCAACTCTTAATTCTTTCAATAATAACACTAAGAAGTCATCATCCATTCACCCACTAAAATCTTCAGATGGCAACATTACAAATGACCCGTGTGGGAAAGCAGATATTTCTGCCAGTACATTTGCCAGAAATTCTACCATAGAGGATGCCAGCCAGAACGTCCCAGTACTAGAACTTGACTCTCTCGAAATTGTTCTATTTAAAATACAGACAAGATACGAAAAATCCATCCTGGACAATTAATTACCAACAAAGCTCCAGGGCCAGATGGAATCCCGCCAATTGTTTTGAAAAAAGTGTTCCCCTGAACTTGCCTCTGTTCTAGCTAAATTATTCAGACTATGCATACGTACTTCATAATTCCCAAATTCAGGGAAAGAAGCCAATATCCACCCAATTCCGAAGAAAGGAAGTTCCTCTGACCCCTCTGATTACAGACCAATAGCTGTGACATCTTCTCTTTGTAAGGTATTTGAAATTTTAATTAATAAGCACATCGTTAAACATCTTGAATCCAACAACTGATTAGTGATAGACAATATGGTTTTCGCCATGAAAGATCCACCATTGACATACCCAATCTCCTAACTCATACTATCCATCCTACATGGAGAAACTCATGCAGTAGTTCTTGATATTTCTAAAGCTTTCGACAGAGTATGGCACCATTCCCTGCTGTCCAAACTCCCTTGCCATGGATTAACGTCTTTTGTTTCTTGGATTTCCTTATTTCTCAGTGTCAGGAAAATAAGAGTAAAAGTGGATGATGTATATTCCAATTTCCACTCAATTAACGCCAGCGTGCAGCAGGGATCAGTTCTGGCACCAACCCTGTTCCTGGTTCATATTAATGATTTCTTATCTGTCACGTCCCTTTCCTTGGGGAAGCAGCCTAGGTATATAGATAGATAGATCTGTCATCCACGATCCCATCCACTCGTATGCTGATGACTCAACACTACATAGTTCATTCACACCCAGACACCCATTTACAAATTTTAGTATCTCTACCTCTCAACTCAGTACAGCCATCTTCATAAATCAAGACCTATCTACGATCAGTGAATGGGGACAAAACAATCTTGTCTCATTTAATGCTAGTAAAACTAAATATATACAATTTGCTAATAGACAGATATTGCCAGATTCGTACATTACCTTCAGTGCCACTAATATTCCCATCTCCAAAAGTATTGAAATTCTCGGCGTCTCACTTAACAATGCCCTCAGCTGGACCTCTCATGTTAGATCACTTGCTAAAACCGCCTCAAAGAAACTTAGATTATTGTACGGAGTCCGTAACTTCTTCACTGACGAGCAGTTAGCTATAATTTATAAGAGTCATGTGTGCTCTCACCTTGAATATTGCTCACCCTTGTGGAATGGATGTGTAGAGGTTGCATTAAAACAACTAGTCGAAATTCAGAACAAAGCTATTAGAAATATTAACAACCCTGCCATTACAAACAAACTACATCCCCCACAAGTAGGAAGGAATGTTGCCTCCCTTGCATTATTTTACAGTTTTTTTATGGCAAATGCTCAGACGAAGTTGCGTCCATGTTGCCACCTCTCCATGCCTTCCCTCGTGCTACACGGGCATCTGGTAACGTTCATGACTGGAATGTCACTCAGCCATATTGCAGAACTTCTGCCTATCAGAATTCTTTAATTCCCCGAACTGCATCTCTCTGGAACTCACATCCCCAGAGTTGTTTCCCTCCAAACTTCATCCGGTAGAGAGGTGGCGTGCGGTCCTAACGGACCCAGGTTCAAATCCCGGCTGGGGCAGGGAACAGTTTAAGGATTTGAATTTCATTTAATCAGGCTTTACTGATCTACCAGAAGACCCGCCGACATGTCGTAAAAATACCCCCGCTAATACCAATACACCAGTCCTGTATGAGACAGCCCTAGCATGTATTCAATATGGACGGTGGGTGTTAGCGCCGAAGTGGTGACATGTAGAGGTGTATGGTATGTAGGAGGACTGCTGGGTCTTGATAGCAGGCTGTGAAGCCTATGCCCAGAGTCGGACACATAAAAAAAAAAAAAAAAAAAAAAACTGTTACAGATATTTTATGAACAGAGGACACCAGTAATCTGGTGTATGGATTATTTTTTATTATTCATTTGTTTTTCCTTCCACTGTTCTGTTATTAAAAAAAAAAAAAGTATATTCGCCTGGAGGTAACAGTATAAAAAAAAAAAGTCTGTCTGTTAACACCTGCCCTTTTGTACATAGACAAACCAAGGTCAGAACAGGGATCCAATTTTAACGATGTTTCGTTAAAGTTGGCTTGTTCAGGAATAACACACAAAGGATACAGTCAACGCCTTAAGTAGTCCGTACAGTGACGTGAGAGTGACAATAACAATAACAAATGAAAATGGCAAGAGTAAAGAACCCTTTAATTTGACTCATTTTTACAGATGGATATAAAATTATGAGCTGACTCAACATTTCTTAATGGTATCATTTCCATTTACATGATCCACGAATTTTGCATTACTCCACAGACACCTTAATCCTGTAAGGAATCGCACTACACTATCCTGTCTTCTGTCATTTGGCTGCCATTCCTCCAACTCACGCACATCCCTCTCATTTGTCACCATCCTTTTCCTCCATCTCATCCTTGGTCTCATCCTCCTCCCCTCCCCTTCCACCTCACTCACTTACACGTTTCTTGTTAGTCTCTCATTCTCCATCCTCTCCACATGGCCAAACCATCACAGAGCATTTCTCTTTACACTTTCAGTCACATCCATATCAACACCACAGCGCCAGTGCTCCTTTACTTCCTCATTTGTATACCTGTCTTTTTATGTAGCTCAACATGCTCCTTGCAAGTAAGTCATTTCCACTGTTCTCACTCTTGACTTGTGTCCTTAAAACAGGGTTAAATCTTCACTTTCGTATGCTACATTGGGGATCACAATTCTCTCATGCAGTAACTCCTCTACTTTTATGCTCACTCCCCTCTTCCTTATCACTGTTTTCAATAAACCAGAAGCCTTTCTACACTGTTGTACCATTTCAAATACTTCTTCATGTAAATTTCTATCCTTACTCATCACACTACTAGTACGTGAATGCACTCATATTCTCCATTCCATCACCATCCAGTCTCAATGTGCATCTTGTGACTTCATCTCACTCAAAGACCATATGTATACCATTTTTAGACTCCGTTTCCTACATGCATACTGTGACACGATCACCAAGCCTTGCACCTCACATTCTTCTTCACTCAACAGTACAATAATACCATTAGCAATGAATAGTTCAGGAAATTTCCACATCCTAACCTCAATCATTAGAGACACACATGCATCCACTGCCCTACCTAGATTGTCTTTTAGAACCCTATTCATACGCAAACTGACCAACCACGAAGGCATGACAAACACCTCTGCTTAAATGTAATACCTAGATCAAGGAATTCACTTAATTCATTATGCACACACACTGCATCCCTAGGCCCTAATACATACACTTCACATCATTCACCAACTTCCCATCTAATCCATATACTTTTAATATCTTCCACATTCCTTGTCGATACACTGTCATGTGCTTTCTCCGATTCGTGATGTCAGCAAACGTTTTTCCCTTCTCTAGATAATTTTCCACTAAACATCTGAGAATGAATAATTTAATTTACTCAACCTTTCCCATTCTTCAGATCCCCTTGTTCGTCTTCAACGAATTCCAAACTGTTGATAAGTATCCTACGATATACTTTTCCCATTACAATGATAAGATAAATACCCCTCTGACTGCCACACGCTTCTTTCCATTTTGTTTTGTTCAAGGGAACAGTTATTCTTTACTTCCAATCCTCCAGGGATTCAACCTTCCTCCCAGGCCAATCTGTACATCTTCCGTATCCACTCTGTCAATATCTCTCCTCAGTATATCAGCACTTCATCACACACTCCCTCCATTTCAGAGGCTTCCCTCATTTCCCATCTTATACAAGAATGGAGAGATAGAATTACATAGAATATCAAAGAGGTTAATATTACATAAAAAAAAAAGTGGCTGAGTAATATATCATGACAAAGGAACTAATGTCTCTATCAGCTTTGTTAATTTGTTGAAGACATGACTGACATACACCTTACCAAGTAATCTACAGTGGTCATTTACATATGGAAAACTTCCCCCCTTCCTGCCTACCCTTCTCCACCAGACTCACCCATTTCTTCGCTGGTGTGTTAAAGATGGTAACAACCAACTGAAAACTTGCGAGTGTTGAGCTAAAAGGAAGTTGAAAACGTATACATTTATTATTCTCGCCGTATTAGAAAAAAATTGTTTAAAATTGAAAAATATCGTATGAAAATAGTTTTGTCTTTATATCAAATTATTTATGAACAATGTTATGTTTCCATTTTGCCATGTGTATGGAAGGTTCAATATCGAAGACGTCCATCTTCTCGTTGTTTAAAAAATTCCTTTATATATTTTCATAATTTACGGGTGCACTGAAACTATACAACAGATATTTGACATTATATGAATGGAATTTTCACAAATTTTATACAGTCCTGCAAAAATTTTGCTGCCTAACAAATAACACTTATTTTAAGGTAATTAAAGGTCGCTAATTCCAAAAATGACTTATTTTTATTTACCTAGCACGTCACGTTTAGCCACAAAGCAGAATGTCATATTTTATCGAGAATACACGATTTAGTTGCATGACTCGCTTTTGCTCACTGTTATTATCGCTCTCCTTTTAGGAATGCGGGGTGATAGTGTTTTTGCCTGCCTGTGTGTGTGTGTGTGTGTGTGTGTGTGTGTGTGTGTGTGTGTGTGTGTGTGTGTGTGTGTCTGTGTGTCTGTGTGTCTGTGTGTTCCCATTATATCTCATGAACGACTTGAGCTATCAACATAAAACTTTCAGGGTATCATGATATTCCCAAAATCTTGGACGAGTTCGAAAATGGGCACTCGGGGACGAGGTCAAGGTCACCAAAATGGCCGCCAAACATAAACTAGTTTTCATTGCCTGCTTTTAGCACCAAGATATCTCTTGAACGGCTTGAGCTATCAACGTGAAACCGTCATGGTATCAAGATATGGCCAAAATCTTCGACTTGGCCAACAGCATATTTTGGCGGGCGATTAGCATTCGGCGTCCAAATGCTTTTCTTTCATTTGAATTTGTTAACATTTTATGTTACTTCTGTATTATTTACATTTACTATTATGTATTTTATGTTATATCCCATTGGCTCCCGGAATTCCTGTGCGAGGGATTTTGCTAGAAGGGTGCTAGGCATACCGCCCTCCGCCTGTCGGCTCATAGTCGCGAAGCTCATATGTCCCTACTCTAGGGATCCTGTCGTTATTAAATTTTGAAAATGCCCAGTTCTGTCCTATCCTGAGGACACTGGATGCAAATGAGATATATATTTGTTTTATTCTGTTATTCTATTTTAATAATTTTATTTACTATTGTAAGCTGCTGTAGCTGATCAGCTCACTTCATGTTACTGTATTACCCATTTGTTGTTCGCCCACAGGTTTTAATTATGACAGCTAACCGAAGAAAGTATAGGTTTGACCTAGACATTATTTGGTACATATGCAGATGTTTTGCTGCAGACACAAAATATCAGACTTTGTTTTTAAAAATAGCAAATCAAGCATATTATGGAAAGAAACTGGATGATCAAGATAAACGCTGGACCCCTCATTCAGTTCGCTGATCTTGTGTTGAAAACCTGAGACAATAGAACAAAGGAAAAAGAAATATTCCCCTGGTCTGAAGGGAACTGCAAATTAGTCTTGATGATTTGGATAAAGATGGAAACTGTTTTAAATATCTGTGTTCAAAATTCCCCTGCTATAACAGATGAAAAGCTGAAAGCTGGTAAAGTTCATGCCCTCAGATAAAACTACTGATGGAAGACCGGTATTCCAGAACTCAATGAAAATAGGTGAAAGAAATGCATATACTGCATTTATAGCAGTTGGGTCATAATTTCTTGGATCTACGAAGGCTGAAAACTATCATCATCTCGTGGAAACTTTACTCAGAAACGTCCAGAGACTAGGGTGCAATATGAGTGTCAAAGTTTATTTCATACATAGTCACGTAAACTTTTTTTTTTTTTCCTGAAAACCTTGAAGAGGTAAATGAAGAACAGGGAGAGATGTTCCATCAGGATAGGATGACAATGAAAAATATGGTATCAAGGAAGGTGGAACACAGACATGTTGGCCGACTACTGCTGTTGCATGCAAAGAGACAGTGCCGACATTACTTACGTTCATAATTCAGTGGAAACGAAATTTACTCCGTAGCAGTACTGCAGTTTTAATAATGCCATTCTCTTTTTTTACTTGGGTATCGTGATATAAATTCACGTTCTACGCTTATTCTGACGTTATTTCTGAATTCAGAACCCTTAGAATTTGTAAAATCAATATTTTTTGTCATATCAACTTTTTTTTCCCCCAGGATGCAAGGCTGTGTTATTTATCTACTAGTATTTTGAAAATGATTTATACTGATAATGCGAAAATCATCAATGGCGATATTTTCACTTTCTTTGTCGTCCAGAACTCCGAAGTGGTCAACCCTACACTTTAAGGGCGTGAGAAAGTGCCGATGATGGGTTGGCATGGTCCACAGGTTGTAATCTGGTAGACGAAGAAGCTGGCCAGTATTTCCTACTTGCCAGTATTTTTGCATACATCATGTGAGTATTGTCTTCTTTGTTATGATTACACTCTATGCTAGAAAAGAAATGGCTTGATTAACACACAGGGGAGTATTTATGTGGAATGTGCAGAATAAATCGATAAGAAAGACGTGTTGTAATGAGAAACAAGGGAGTATTTATGTGGACTGCTCAGAATAAATGCTTCAACAACACAGGGGAATATTGATGTGCAATGTGCAGAATAAAAGAACAAGGAACAGGTGCTAGGGAGGCTCCTAAACTCACGAGAATTAGGCCCCAGATGAATGGTAAACCGTCAAAGAAGCAACTACCTTTCTAATCCCATGTAAAGATAATGTACTATGACCAAGTACTCCAAGAATGCCATATCTACTACAGAGTAACTCAGATGGTTCGGCTTTTCCATTTTGTATTCGTCAAAAACTTAGGAAGTTACTTTTGTTCTCTATATACTGTATACAATGGTAAGCCAGAGTTTGTGCTCACTCTTGCTTCCTGTCTCACGAGAATAAGGCCTCAGATATTTGGTGTACTATACATCGGTAAGCCGTAGTTTGTTCTCTGTCTCCTGTTCCAAGCGGAAAGGAAGTTGCAGCCAGCCTGTGTCACATCAAAAGAACAGCTCGTCAGTAGTTATAGGTTTTTCCAAACTGCACAAGCAACAGCATCATTGCCAACATTGTATCCTGTTGTACAGAAAAGCTTCCAATTACCACCTAAGCACGGAAACAAGATATACTGTCGGTTGTTCGAAGATTTTCTAGACTGCAGGAGTTAATAATGTCGTGGTACACAGTTCCACGTGTTGTCTAACAAAGCTTCTGCCTCCACCTTAACACTGGGCAACAGGTCATGGTTTAGTGCTACCCTGGCTACATCTTCCCTCCAGCAAAGGGAATAGAGAAAGGGAGCAGAAATGTGGCTTACCAATGTTCACACAAATGTCTGCAAATAACGAGAAACTGATCAGTAACTTTTGAAACCCACTGATGCTATCTCCGACTCCTAACACACTTATCAGAATATTGTGTAAAAGTTTCATAACTGTTCGAAAGTGCATAGATATATTTGTTTGCAACTGTACGTACATATATGTGGTGTATATGCATCATATACATACGTAAATATTAATATGTATATGTATACAGTACTTCCCAAGCCAAAGTGCTCAAATTTCACACTCTAAATATATGACTGTCGGAATTAATGTACATTATATTGGGTTAAGCTGGGCTTAACTTCTGACCTTAATAGCTGATCATTATGGGCAGGATTTTATCAGTTAATTTCAACTAACCATGAAACTGGCAGCAAGTTTTGTTTGAAATTATGACCAGATTATAAATGCGAGTTTTAAAGGGAGGGAGGGGAAACGGGGGGGCGCCGGTACGGGTCGAGGGAGTGTAGGGTGAGGGGAGAAGGAGAGGAAAGGCAAGATAGAAGTGAGAAAATTCATAGAAAGAAACGATAAAGGGTACAGGTTTGGCGATGACACACAGCACAGGGGTGAGACAAGGTAAAACTGAAGCAAGAGAGGGATTAGGGATGGTAGAACTGATGCTAGGAAGGAGTGAGGCAAGGTGGCGGTGAGACAAAATAGGAGTGAAGCAATGGAAGGACTGGCAAAGTAGAAGTGAGGCAAAGTAGGTGTGAGACAAGACAGAGGTGAACCATAGTAAGAGTGAGGCAAGGTATGGACTGGCAAGGTATAAGTAAGGCAAAGCTGAAGTGAAGCAAGGTAGATGTGAGGTAATGTAAAAGTGAAGCAAGGTGGGCGTGAGCCAAGGTAAAAATAAAGCAAGGTAGGGGTGAGCCAAGATAAAATTGGGGGAAGGCAGAAGTGAATCAATGTAATGGTGGGGTAAAGTAGCTGTGAAGCAAGGCAGGGGTGAGGCAAGGTATAAGTAAAGCAAGGAAATGGTGAGGTTAGGTAGAAGTGAAGTAAAGTAGGTTGAGACAGGTAGAAACGAAGCAAGGCAAGGGAGAGGGAAGGTAGGATGGAGCAAGAAAGGGGAGAAGAGAGGCTGGAGTAAGAGAAAGTAGAAATGAAGTAGGAGAGAGGTGAGACAAGGAAAAAGTGAAGTAAAGTTGGGTAGAGACAAGGATGAAGCGACTCAACGTAGGGGTGAGACAAAGTAGAAGTGAAGCAAGATAGGGGTGAGGCAAAGCAGAAGTAAAGCAAGGTAAAGGTGAGGCAAGATTGAAGTGAATCAAAGTAGGGTGAGGCAAAATAGAAGTGCAGCAAGGTAAGGATGAGGCAAAGTAGAAGAGACGCATGGTAGGGGCGAGGCAAGGTAGAAGTAAAGCATGGTAAGGATGAGTCTAGATAGATGTGAAGTAAAGTAGGGTGAGATAAGGTAGAAGTGAAGCATGGTAGGGGAGAGGTAAGATAAAAGGAAGCAAACAGGGGAGAAAGAAGATAGGGGTGAGGCAAGGTAGAAGTGAATCAAGGTAGGAGAGTGGAAAGGTCGGAGAAAGGCAGGGATGAAGTGAATCAAGGTAGATATGAGGCAAGGTAGAGGGAAGCAAGGTAAGGGAGAGGGAAGGTAGGAGTGAGGCAAGGTAGAAGTGAATCAAAGTAGGGGTGAGGCAAGGTAGAAGTGAAGCAAAATAGTGGTGGGGCAAGTTAGAAGGAAGCAAGGTAGGGGGGAGGGAAGGTACAAGAAAGGACAAAGGAATACAAAGGAAAGCAAACAGCAATAGATCATTTGGTCCTTTCGTGGCTGTTTGGTATTAGGAAGGTCATAACAAATAAAACTATTTTATCAGCTAAAGACAAGGATAGAAAAGCAGAAAGGTTCCGCCCCCCCCACCCACCCACCAAACCTGCAGTAAGCAAGGTAGAGATGAGGGAAGGTAGGGACGAGGGAAGGTAGACGTGAGGCAAAGTAGGGGTGGGAAAAGGTGGGGATGAAGGAAGGTATGGGTGAGAGAGGGCAGGGATTAGGCAAGGTAAAAGTGAAGCAAGGTAACCGAGAGAGATGGGAGAGGAAAGACAAAGTTGGGGGGAAGACAGGGTAGGGGTGAAGCAAAATAAGGGCCAGACCATTATGGGTGCGAAGCCATGTAAGGCGATGTAAGGGTATGTGCTGGCTGTGGGTGAGAAACTCTAAGGAAAGAAGTACGACGCAGAGTTAAGACAGGTTTCAAGACGAAGGGAAAGACGGAGAGACAAGTTAGACATTTAAGACAATTAAGCAAGAGATGAGAGAAGAGAAAAAGAAGGGAGGAAGAGATGAGAAGGGAGGAAAAGAAGGAAGGAAAAGAAAGGAAGAAGAGATGAGAAGAGAGGAAAAGAAAGGATAAGGCAGTGAGGGATGACAAGGGAGACAATCAGGGATTTAAAAAAAAAAAAAAAAAAAAAGCGAGCGAAGGAGGTAAGAAAAGCGTGAATAAAGATATATTTAAGTTGGCAGTTGGGTAAGGAAGTGGTGAAACAAAACACAGATGAGGAAACTAGAGGAAAGACGCAGGGAGGTCGTATTATCACAATATAGCTTAGGATTATTTGTGACAGGGCTGAGACAAAGGAGAGAACAACAAATGAAAGTAAAAAGTAGGTGAGTCAAAGGAAATGTGAGTGAGAGCAGAAGGAAGAAAGGAGTGAATGCGGACATAATCAAGACTACAGTCCTCACACCCTAACGTGGGCTAGATTTCTGTGCTTTTGTACATATTTCACATAGTTCACTGGCCAAGTGGCACTACTACCACTCCAAATCCTTTTTGTACCCCTTCTTGGTGACTAGCATCATACATCCGTATTCATCTATTTTCGCAATTCTGCTTTGAAAATGGAGAGATGGCAATTTTTGGCCAAGCTAGAGTAAAGAGTATAGGTATGAGTGAGAACATGTGACATACTGAATATCACATTCACCTCTTCCTTCACCAGCGCAAGGAAATACTGCCCATTAGCTCTTACCTTTATGAGTGATGATAGCTACACGGCTGGGGTCAGAAAAATTAACGGAAAAAGTATGGAACAGATAAACGAAAAGACAAAGAAAGGGTACAAAAAAGTACGGATGAAGACACATGCACAAAAAAAAAAAAAAAAAAAAAAGGGGGGAAATGAGAAAGGCGTCAAAACAAAACTGAGAACAGGATAAAGGTAAAGTAAGGAAGTGAACAGATACGAGGCAGAGAAGGGATGAAAGCAGGCACAATGAAAGGATACTGCAAGAAAGTGAAGAGAAATGAAAGGAAGGAGTGAATGAAGAAAAGCTTAAGTAAGAGTGACGCGATTCAAATTACAAACGTAAAGGGGGTAGACAAGAGATTCTGATTAACTAATTTCACTACCAGGACGCTAACCGAATAACCATCTAATAATAATATGGTTATACTAAAGATACTGTTTGTCCAAATAATACCTGACGTGGACTAAAAACTTCGGTATGATATTGTTATCGCCAGATTTATATATTTTACATAACAGACTGTTCGAATGGGAAAAGTTGGTTTATAACTTTCATTAACCTTCTTATTTTTAGGGCGCTCTCATAAAATAGCCTGCTACCAGACGGAATAAGTTTAATTCTAGTTGCTATCAGACAGTCATAGTCACCTGGTGCTCGCACTGGCAACAGTATCAGTGCATACAAATTTCATTTCACTACAGGGACTGTTTTTTTAAAATTCAAACTGACTTCAAACATTTTTTTCTGCTGTAGGGAGACTTTTCAAATTGGCAGGGTTAGATATAGGAATCTAACTCCTTCAGAAAGTTGACGATGTATTATGTACAGTAATCCGTATCTACTGTACAATCGATTATATTTTGCTTAGTTCTTTCTACGTGGAGAATTCAATGTATATATGGTATACCCTTCTGAGAAAACTTTCTGATTGCAGCAACAACTAGATGCCATCTCACGATACGATCTCACCACCCGCGTAGCCGGAAAGTTTTACCTCGCCACATAATTATGCATATCTATTTCTGATTTGACGCAAATTCAGGATGCGAAACACACACAGACAGGGCCAGCCAGCCAACCTCACAACTGAAAACATTACCACACAGCTCGCTTTGCAACGTGGGTGGTAACCTGGCGGAGTGGTAATGTTATCAGTTGTGAGGTTGGCTGATGGTTTCGTTGGTGTGTGGATAAACATACCTCATGAATGGCTTGAACTATGAACATGAAACTCTTAGGGTATCAAAATATGATCAAAATCTTGGACTAGTTCGAAAATGGGCACTTGCTGTTATGGTCACCAAAGGTCAATTAGTTGACTTTTGACAGCCATTTTGGTGGCCTTGACCTTGACGCCGAGTGCCCAGTTTAGGACTCTTCCAAGATTTTGGCCATATCTTGATACCTTGAAAGTTTCATGTTGATAGCTCAAGCTGTTCATATCTTGTTTACCCACGCACAAAGCCAGCAGCCAACCTCACAATTGAAAACATTACCATTTACCTCGCTTCGCAATGTGGCTGGTAGTAATTTAGTATTGTGGTCAAACTGCCAACTAGACCAAAGCTCCATCGATGCATACTGATTGCACCATACATTTCCAGTCTAATACAAGGGAGATTTAGTATCCCACTTTATATTGGATATTTTTAATAATAGCTGTGTTTGATTACAAAAAAAACAATAAATACACACATGTATAAATACGTTCACCAAACATACTGGAATATGTCAACACGGTATGATATGCTTTGAACAATATTCGTTCCTGATAGATACTTCCCAACAAACATTGAACTATTGGCACAATAGTGGCCCAATACTGGTTTTCCTGTACATCAATTATTGCCCCATAATTCCAGATTCTACTGTCAATAATGGGCCAATGTAAATCCATTATCCGTTTGCACCCCAGCCCATTAACGGCCGTGTATCAATCTGATTATGGGCCAGTTATTGTCTTCCTCTATAGTTCCAATATCCGGTATAAATAAGACATAAATTTGTGCCTTCATTTTTCATGGAGCTCACCCATATTTCATCAATTTACCAAGACCGTATGTTAAGCCAAGCTCTCCTTATTTCTTGCTCTGGTGTTAAGCCATGAATGTCTGAAATGAGAGAATTTAGAGTACTTACATAGACGGGTTTCGAACATACGTCCACACAACTCACCAGCCAACACGCTGCACACAGAGCCACCAGCGATTGTTAATTATGCGTGACAAGTTTAATAACTTTATAGACCTAATTATATATATATATATATATATATATATATATATATATATATATATATATATATATATATATATATATATATATATATATATATATAGTGTACATGTTTTTACGTTCCTCTCTGCTGTATATGTGGTTCTGGAGAGTGTAAATTAAATGCCTCATTAACATAGCATGCCTTTTACAGTTTTTTTTTTTTTTCACTTAGCTCAATGGCAGTATAAGACAATAATGGGGCTCTAACTACATCCTGTCTATCTTCGATCGTGACTTACAGCATATTCTAATGCATTAGATTCTGTTATAACGCATTATTCAAGAGAGAAAGATGCCAATTTAAGTAGAAACAGCATAGCAGAAACTATTATCCTTGTAAAAGAAGCAAACAGATCAATAAAATATTAATAAAATACTTATTTGCTTTTGGAATATTCTGCCATTCCAAATAGTCACATTTTGTTGTTCCTATATGTGAGAATATGGTCTGTTGTCCTTCCAGCAACGTCCAAGCTTCACTTCCATACGTTAGAGTTGGTATCACAATACTGTCATGCAGTAACTTTTTCACTTCCATGCTCACTTCCCTGTTTCTTATCATTGCTTTCAAGGAACCAGCAACCTTTCTTCCCTGCTGTACCCTTTCAAGCACTTCACCCTCCAAACCTCCATCCTTACTCATCACACTACCCAAGTACTTGAACGTACTCACATTTTCCAATTCCTCACCATCCAACCTCGCTGTACATTCACTAACTTCACCTCTCTCAAAGACCATCACTTTACTCTTCCCTACATTCACCTTTAGATTCCGTTTCTTACACACTCTCCCAAACTCATCCACCAAGCCTTGCAGCTCTCCTTCGTCTTCACGCAACAACACAGTATCATCTGCAAACAAAAGTACAGGTAGTTTCCAAACACTACCCTCTCTCACCAGGGCCACTCCAACATCCACTACCCTACCTTGTACCTCTTTTATTACCCCATCCATGTACAGATTGAACAGCCATGGAGACATGACACATCCCTGTTTCAACCCAACCTTCAAAGAGAAAAATTCACTCAGTTCACCATCCACACGCACTTCGGCCTTAGCACCATCATACATACTCTTCACAGTATTCAACGACTTCCCATCTACTCTATATATTCTTATTACTTTCCACAATCCTTGTCTATCCACCCAGTCATATGCTTTCTCCAAATCCATGAAAGTCACATACAACTTCTTTCCCTTCTCTAGAAACTTTTCCACTACAGATCTAAGAATGACTATCTGATCTACACAACCTCTTCCCTTCATAAAGCCTCCCTGTTCTTCTCCAACTAATTCCTCTGTTCTTTCTCTAACTCTGTCAATAAGTATCCTACCATACACTTTTCCTATTATACTGAGAAGACAGATGCCCCTATGATTACGACACACTTCTTTTTCCCCTTTTCCTTTGTACAAGGGAATAATTATACCTGACTTCCAATCCTCCGGGACTCTACCTTCCTCCCAGGCCAATCTGCACATTTTCCACATCCATTCTACTACTATCTCTCCCCCATACTTCAACATTTCACCACACACTCCATCAATTCCTGGGGCTTTCCCCAGTTTAACTTTCCTCATTGCTTCCACAATGTTGTCCCATATTTACCTGCCGAGCGTCATTTTCTCACAAGCACACAGTATTACATTCTATTCTTCAACTTCCATTATGCTTTTCCACAAAGATTATTACCATTTTCCAACATTCTGTAATCGTTATCACATTTATAGTGAGTGTGATATTCTCAGAAGCACACAGTATCACATACTGACTGGCCTTAGTAGAGTGTACGTACATACACACATTATCGGGGTGTGCAGGATAGGGTGGTTGGGGAGGTGGAGAGCGGCGCCCTTTCCCACTCGTACTCCTTTTTCCTTTCCCTATTCCTTTTCCCTTCCCCTTCGTCCCTTTCCTCACATCTCGGGGCTGTGAGGAGGGAGCATGGAAATACTATGGGGTGAAAGAGGTGCTTGGGAGCGGCTCCACCTCACCTCTCACCTCCCCGCCACCCAGGCGCACCATGTGGGAGTGCAGGAGCTCCCTGCCTGCCACCACCACTTTCACTTTCCCTACCACTTCTCACTCCAGCCCGTACACTACCACCTTCCCCAGACAAAACAACAGGTCCATACCTTAGTCACCTCCTCGTCCCTTCCGTTCCATGCTGCGAGATCCATTCTGACCCCAACCACGTGGGAGAACCACGTCCACCTGCTCCGTCCTCGTCCTCGTCCTCGTCTGACCCTTCGTGCACAGGATGGAGAGAGGTGCGTGCATGTCCTCGTGGTCTAGACTGGCCTTCCCCTGCCTGACGATATGTAACATACCTGCTGCTTCCTTGGTGATGGTATCTCCTCGTCATTACTGCTCGTCTCCTCATCAGGTAGCTCGTAGTCTTTGTCAAGGACATCATCATCAATTGCGAATCACTGTCAACAGTAAAGGCCTTGGCTGGGTATGCGTCCAGGACGGCTTGTATTTCCTTGTCTGAGAGACCTCGATGCACCATGTCTGTCCTGGGCCACTGCTTACAAATAAGAGGCTGAGTCATAGGTGAGTGAGTCATGGGAGTGTCCCCACCTGGCAGCGGGTAGAGGAAGGCGTCACGCTTCTATGTACAAAAAATCAAGCGCGAAATATGAAAAATGTGCAAACATTGGACCTTGCAATTGCAAAACGTACACCGTACATTGTGGGGACTGAGCGTGAAAAAAAGTTGTGACGTACATCGTAGGTTGTGCGTATGAGGCGGGTTAACTCAATCATACCAGTAACTGGTATTTCTTTACCATCCATTCTGTATAAATTTAAGTCTGAATTTTCCAAAAACCCAGTTCATTATCCACATGCACCGCAGTCCTAGCAGCCTCATACATATTCTTCACGGAATTTAACAGCTTTCCATTTATTCCATATATTCTTTAATTTTTTCATAGTTCTTTCTATTCACTCTGTCACAATCACATCCTTTCCCCAAATCCTTGAAGGCTGCATATAACTTGTTTCCCTTTTCTAGAATTTTTTCCACTAAAGATCTAAGAATTATTATCTAATCTACAAAGTCTCTTCTCTTCCTAAATTCTCCTTGTTCTTGTCCAACTAATTCCTCTGCTATTTCCTTATCTCTGCCAATAAGTATCCAACCATACATTTTTCTTTTTACAATAAGACAAATGCCCCTATGATTACCACACACCAACAATTCCTGTTATTACCCCAAATCTGCCGATAAGTATCGTACCATATACTTCCTTTTATAATAACCCAAACGCCCATGTGATTACTACACACTTCTTTTTCCCCCTTCTTGTTTGTATAGGGGAATAATTATGCCAGACTTTCAATCCTCCAGGAGCCCACCATCCTCGCAGGCCAATCTGGACGTCTTCCACATCCATTCCACTATTATCTCCCCCCCCCCCCGTGCTTCAGTATTTCACCACACACTCCATCAATTTCTGGGACTTTCCCCATTTCGACTTTCTTCATTGCTTCCACTACTTCCCACCTACCTATCTCCCTCCATTTCCTAGCCTTTCCCAACCCATTTATACTCATGTTACTCTCTCTCTCTCTCTCTAGTTTTATACTATATCCTCTTCTTTCGTTAAGTGCTAAGGCGTGCCTCAAAGTACAGGACTTTGGTTTTTGGAACATGTAGCACTTGATGACCGGATGCCCTTCCTGATGTCTACCAATGACCCTTGGGTGGACTCGAACCTCCAACCTTCGGTCAGAGCGCTCTAATCGACTGAGCCACGGCTGCTACAACCAGGTAGGTGACAAAAGAGTGCTACCTCTCTCGGCAAAGCAGATTACCTGGGTGCGGCGCGAACTCATGACTCTTCGGTCTGGAGTCAGGCACTCTACCATTGAGCCGCCATGCTCCCCACTCTCTATGTTTAACAAATTCTTGAAGTTTTTTCTCCATCTGCTCACTTTTTCACCCTTCTCTACTAGCAATCTGCTACTACCTTCTTCGTCACCCTTTCTAACACTTTGCTTCCTTCCTGAACATTTTCTTACATTCCCTCCACTTTACAATCAAATTTCTTCCAGACTCCTCACTCACTGTCTTCTTAGACACTCTTATTAATTTTTCCGCCTTTCTTCATCCCTACATTTTCCTCTCTATTGCATCTCTCAACTTCCTCCACAACTCTGCTTCTCATCCACTCACCTGATACATTCTTCATTGTACCCCTTCCGTCAAATATTACACCGCACACCACCTCACGAGCTATAGAGACGTCTTCTATGAATACCTTACACACACCTTCCATTTCCACCCCCATGTGCTCCATATCATAATTACCCAATCACTCCTTCACCACTCACTTATATTCTTTTTTTTTTTTTTTTTTTTTAATCCTCTTCCAGCCTTTTTACCTTCTTTGTATGGACTGCTTCATCCTGCCCTTCCCACCTTCTATTTATCCATCGCATTTATACCTTGACTTTCTTCTCAGTCTCACCTCCACATATATCTTCTCAGTCTCACCTCCACACACAAATGATCAGCCATTGCCCTCCTTTCATTCAGTTAACCACCCACCCTCTCCATGTATAAGAGTGGGTTATTTTGTGCCTAAAGAGGGTATTGGCTATCACCAACCCCCTCCCCGCACAAATGTCCATTACAGCAATGCCATTCTCATCCACTTCTGCAGGCACACCCCACTCGCCAACTAGTCCATCCACCTTCACATTCCTTATTCTTCCAATCTTACCTCCAAT
>NC_136972.1:11377262-11497262 GCF_032717465.1 Coenobita brevimanus | reverse complement strand
CTTTCTATTCTGTCATAAGCTTTCTCCAAGTCCATGAAGACAGCATACACTTTCTTTCCCTTCTCTAGATACTTCTCCACTAATCATCTTAGAACAAATATCTGATCTACACACCCTTTTTCCTTCCTAAATCCCCCTTGTAATTCTCCAACTAGCTCCTCTGTCATATGCCTAACCCTGCCAATGACTATTCTACCATACATTTATCCAGTCACACTAAGAAGGCAAATACCCCTATGGTTACCACACACTTCTCTCTCCCCTTTTCCTTTGTATAAAGGAACAATTATACCTGATTTCCAGTCCTCTAGAACCCTTCCCTCTTCCCAAGTCAATCTACACAACTTCCATATCCACTCCACAACAGTATCACCCCCATACCTCAACATTTCACCACACACTCCATCAATTCCTGAGGCCTTTCCCATCTTTATCTTCTTCACTGCTTCCACTACTTCCGCCCTACTGATCTCTTCCTCCCTCCTCTCATCTCTTCTTCCACCAGCCATTCCCCAACCACTTATACTCGCACTGCTCTCACACTCTACATTCAACAAATCCTCAAAGTGCTCCTTCCATCTCCTCAGTTTCTCTCTCTTTTCCACCAACAATCTATTATTCCTATCTTTCACTCCCCTACTATTCCCCCTTTCACACTGCCTTACTTTCTTTACCTCCTTCCAAAACAATTTCTTAATCTCGCTCCATTTCACACTCAGATTCCTCCCAAATTCTTCATCCACTTTCTTCTTACTCTCCTTCAGCAGTCTCTTCACCTCCCTTCTCCTGCTCAAATATACCTCTCTCTTCTCTCTCTCATCTTCTCCCCTACCGCTGCTCACTAGCCATTCACTGTATGGCTTCTTCTTTTGTTCCACAGCTCGTTTCACCTCATCATTCCACCATGCTGTCCCTTGCACACCCCTGCATCTCCTCATCACTCCACAAACCACCTCACACCCTGCGTCTATCTCTTCCGTGAGTATCTTAAATACGTCTTCCACCCCTTCCATCTGCTCTAACTCATACTTTCCCAATCTTTCTTCCACTATACACTTATACTCCGCCATTTTCTCACTATCTTGCAACTTCTCCACTCTTCTCACAGGAGCTGTTTCCTCCTGTCTTCTCCTTCGTCTCTTCAACCATTTTTTTTGCGGCTTTACCTTGGCCATCACTGAGTGATGGTCCTAGACTCCATTCCCCCACCCTCTCCACATTCCTGCATCCAACACTTGTCTTCTCATTCGCTCATCCACACACACGTAGTCTATCATTACCTTTCGTTCAACAAGTTCACCACCCATCCTCCTCATTACTCTCCATGTATACCTGTGGATCATCTTATGCCGAAAGGAGGTGTTAGCTATTGCCAACCCCTTACCAGCACAGATGTCCACCAAAGCACTACCTTTCCCATCTACTTCAGCTGGCACACCCCACTGACCAACCACTCCATCCACTCGTACATTCCCGACTTTGCCATTCATGTCTCCAATCAAAAGCATTCTCTCGCTCCTCTCAGATTTGTCCATACGTGCTTCTACTCTCGTCCAAAACTCATCTTTCACTCTTGCCACTCGGTCCTCTGTCGGAGCATACACACATACAATCGCCCACGCTTGTATACCTACTTTCATCCTCACCCATACAATCCTTGCACCCACTGTTCCATACTCTCTTATATTCTCCTTCCACTTCTTGCATATCATCAGACATACTCCCTTTCTTGCCCTCTCATTCTCATTAACTCCCGCACAGATACCTAAACCATATTCCCATTCTCTCACCCTTTCACCTCTCCATTTATTTTCAGTCAACCGACTTATATCCACTCTTGCATCCTCAAGCACCTGAACAATCTCTCTCTCTTTCACTTCATCATTCACTCCTCTCACATTCCATGTCCCCACCCTCAGAAAGTCCTTTGACCGTTCCTTTGTCGTCAACGTATGGTCCGTCCTGGTCTGAGGCGCTTTATTCGCTTTATGGTCCTTTCACAGCAAGAAGTCCGTTCAGGGTGTGGAAGAATTTGGAATTTCCCAGAGTGCGACGTTGCCAATTTGACTACCAATTATCGGATTATCCTCTCCCTACCTACATAGAGGTAGGATTAGGGTAGAGTCGGCGTGAGAAGGCTCCGGTGAAGCCAGAGAACTGTCAAATGGCCATATTGGTCAAGTCAAGAGGCCACGGCAACACCTACTTGACGAAGAAGATTGCTGTGCACTCCTACCTCTATGGCTGTGCCCATAGAGGTAAGAGTCCTAATCCTACCTCCGTGGGTGTGGCCATGAGATTATTAAGCCTTTAATACCTCCAGCTGTGTGTCCACCTGGTATTCTTCAGGGAGAATGCCAGAAACAAAGTAGACTTCATTCTACCTCTGGTTTTAGTTGTAGTTCAGCTGTGGGTGTGAGACGTTCTGTCCTAAGTTGTATCTCACCATCAAATAACCTAAGACTCTAAAAATGCCCACCACCTGTGCCGCATTTGGGTGTAAAGAAAGAGATAAGAAATCTGACCCATCCATTACATTTCACCGGTGAGTATCTTTAGAGTGAATTATAATTTGTAAGTGTACATTATGTATATGACTGGAGTTAGTAAAGTCAAGCTGAATATTATATAGAATAATAGATATAAACTTTTTTCATAATGTGCTGATGTATATTATTTTAAATCATCTATCTGTCTTCCATCCTTCATTTTACCATATGTTCTTAAATGCTTCCTTTTTTTTCATTCATTAACTACTTTCTTTTCTCCTTCCATTCATAACCTACTTTCTTCCTCATTTTTCTGTTTGCAACTAAGAAAACACTCGCGCCTGGTCAGCGGAACCAAGTCAGAGAGCTGTCAAAGGGGTCGCCGCCATGTTGGTCGAGTCAGGTGTGTCGGCCTCACTCTGACCTACCCGTGGTTAATCCCTTATGCCGCCTCTACCTACTCCTACCTCTATGCCTACCTACCCCCATCACACCTGTTTCTCTCTCTCTCTCTCTCTCTCTCTCTCTCTCTCTATATATATATATATATATATATATATATATATATTGTATAGATTTATCATTTATTTTCAATTTTTTTTCCACACCACTTATGAGGTAAAAGTCTAGGCGCGTTTTATTTTTAAGAGGTTTCCCCTGTAGGCCTAATCCTCTCTCTGATCTTTAATCATAATCTTCTTCGTCATCAGAACTTTCTGTTATATTGACGAGAGAGAGAGAGAGAGAGAGAGAGAGAGGTGGGATGGGGGTAGGTAGGGACAGAGTGATAATCCGATAATTGGTGGTCAAATTGGCAAGTCTACGGCGTGGCAACATGGGAAAAAAAGCACTGCTACGTGTCGTAGAATTCATTCAAATCGTTGTTATAAGTCTAAAAAGTGATACTCAGTGTACTATATAGCTTCCTTTACTATATACAGAATATAAAAAACAATTTCAAATAGCACATAAATGGGATATAAGAGAGAGAGAGAGAGAGAGAGAGAGAGAGAGAGAGAGGCATGTACTACGGTTGATTTGGCAGCATCGCTAGAGGTGATTCACCAGGTGGGCCCCACCCTGAACGGACTTCTTGCGGTGAAAGGACCATAGTTAGTTCTTTTTACGGGGTGGGGCACTAACCCACCACCAACACTCGTACGAAAAGCAGGGATACAGGGGAAGTATTCTTGAAACCCCCCTATCCCCAGGGGGTAGTTATTATTTCCTGCCCTGGGATGGAAAAGAAGGTCCGGATGATGATGATGATGATGATGATGATGATGATGATGATGATATCATTATTATTATTATTATTATTATTATTATTGTTATTATTATTATTATTATTATTATTATTATTATTGTTGTTGTTGTTGTTGTTGTTGTTATTATTATTATTATTATTAGTAATAGTAGTAGTAGTAGTAGTAGTAGTATTGCATTAACGGTTTTGCATTTCACTTAGCTTCTTCAATATCAGGGGCGGGTAGAGCAAAGATGAATGCTTCGGATGCTCGTGAATTGGGGAGAAAAAACATGTAAGAGATCAGTCCTTAAATGCTCCAGTCTCCAAAACCTACTACACTTAAATAAAGATGGTCTAAAATCTCCACCTTGAATGTTTGATTGTAGCAGGATTAACGATATCAAATGATGCCTGTCATGAAGATTTAGGGGAAGGATATGCACCCACTAAAAAAAATATCAGCACTCTTTTAGCGTGATAAATTTTACACACTGAATGAGATCTGAAAATGAACAAATGAGTTAACGTGCTTGGTTGGTATCCCTGTTCTATTGAGCCTTAGGTCCTTATTCGAAATGACATCGGAGACATCGTAGCACTGCTTACTAAGCAATTTGTTTTGCATACCGGTATTTATTTTCATTGCCTTTTACGTTTCGTAGAGAGTTTAAGTACTAACATAATGATGTGTAGTGTAGACCAGATTCAGAATCAGCGTTAAAACTCCTATCACCCATTCGAATCTCAAATTGTCCAAGCTGAAACAGTTTCGTAGGCAACACATTCCACACATCACATGCAAACTGTGAATCGTCAGAGGTAACGCCTATCCTAAAATAAACGAACATGCCTATTGATCACCCCCTCCGCGATGTTATCATCTTTATCGAACTGGTGATATACCATTCTCAGTTGCATAATCTATGCGCTGCTTCACGTGTCAATGATGTGGTTGATATAGCAATACTACGATATAATATTTTACATGCCGTGTTCACAGTGTGTTGTATAGACTGGTCAGTTAGGCCTAAAAATTTTGCACTAATTCCATTCTTGGTATGCTAAAGGTGGTCGTCGTTGTATCTCAACGTGTAAGAAAATCTTAAGGTAGTAACCTCGGGTACGGCGGGTGCCAAGCAGACAAGTAGCATTTTGATTTCTGTGGTACCTAGTGGATAATGCTTTGCTGTTATGACATCTTTCTTCGCGCATTATGTCCATTGCTATGGATTATTCGTTATATACAACATGAAGCTACGGATAATGTACGATGAAGACAGAGAGAGAATGAGGGGTTGGGGGGGAAAGAGTGATTAAGGGAGGGAGGAACAGGTGCACCAACCCTTAATACGTAATCAAGGCTTCTGTGCCAATGATAGTTGTGAAGGGTATCGAA
Organism: Coenobita brevimanus; assembly: GCF_032717465.1. Taxonomy (NCBI): domain Eukaryota; kingdom Metazoa; phylum Arthropoda; class Malacostraca; order Decapoda; family Coenobitidae; genus Coenobita; species Coenobita brevimanus. The sequence goes on along the minus strand of NC_136972.1, from coordinate 11,492,128 downwards.
GCAAGGAGTGCTGATGATTATTACAGTGGATATACAGCAACAGTATCATCCTTTTCTGGCACTGTGGTGCGTGAAAAAAGCCGCAAAAGGACGACATCTGGGCCAGCTTGACGTGTAAGAAAAATAGATCCAACATGTTCACTTAACCCTTCATCTGGAGGGGGCTAGTGATCGAGTGAGACGCCTTCATGTTGTGGCACTTATGTAACCAGGTAGCTACACTGCCTGATTATAGAAATTTTTTCTCAGCTACATCCCTTTCCCCTGAAATGAGGACGGTTGGACAGCAAGAGAAGAGATTTTTCAGCCTACAGTCCACGTGGTTTCTGGCACTGCAGTTAGCCTACTACAGATTTTGGTGTGGTGGGTTCTTCTCTGTTTAGTTTGGTCATATACCATTAGCTTTAATAAAATGCACGGTCCCTAATATTTCGACAACAGGTTGACACTTTAACTCTTATGACTCACACTTTGCTGAATACTGGCTGTCGTTAGCTGGAATATAATACGACCATGAGACAGATTATGTAGTAGTAGCAGTAGGCTAGTTGTAGCTCCAGGTTTTTCTGAATGTAAAGCCAGTGGACTGCGGAATTAGAATGAGCCTCTCCTGCATCCCACAAACCACATTTCAGGGGATCGGGAGGCAGGTGATTAGTGTTTGTATGAACTGGCAGCACAACCACCAAGCTATATCGGTGCCACCACTTAATGGCGTCCTCCTCCAGCACTCGTCATCCAAGGATTACCAAGAAGGTATATAAAAGGTTATCATCTGCTTGTTGCTGAAAACATGTGAGGCAGCAACACAGAAACTGACAGCTTTGCCTACATGAAAAAAGATGTAAGTGATCAGTGTCTAAAGCATGTTACTTACTTGCCTCATCAACCTAACTGGAAATTACACATCCCTGCTGCAACATTACTCACTCTTAGGGTACGGTCACACCGAACGCGACGAGCGGGGCGACTTGAGCGGAGAGTGATGAGGCGACACAAAAAAACATACTAAATCCTATGTAGGTGGTCACACTGAATGAGCGGGGGGGGGGGGGGTCTGTCGCCCCGCTCACCCTCCCCGCTCGTCGCTACTCGATGCAGCATGTTAGACAACGTCGAGCACTGCCTAGCGACACCCCCACTCCCCAGGCATTTGCATCATCATTCAGTCGTGCTGGTACTGCGTGTTGGAGCGGTTAGGTTTTGGTAATTATTTCTACTGAACACCTTACTGGAGCTGTGTATCACAGGAGAGCTGTGTGGGATCCAAATGATCCACCCCACAAAAATAATGGTGTTGAAGAAACACTGGGAAGGTATCTGTGAATAACTGCATACAAATGGTAAATTATAATCGAGCATTATTTTATCATACGATTGCCTAAGTAACGTTTGTTCCACCGCTGTTATAAACATTATCAAAGACCATTAATGTCTAGAATTCATACGAGTATTTAGTGCTCTATCCCCTTTGTTACACTCTGGTCTTAAAACTAGTAAACAGATAAGTGTATACACGATATGTATGTGTATATGTATATATGCAATGAACATGGACAATTTTATTATTTATCAATACATAAATATATGAAATACAATTCAGTAGATAGTGAACTGTCCAGCAGATATTCGACTATAAGCATGCTTCTGACTAGCTGTCGCCTGTGAGGTTGCCGTTTCCTATTTGGACACGCATCGCGTTGGCACTCACCTCGCCGCTCATCGCTCGACCCTACCTCCCAGCTCATCGTGTTCAGTGTGGCCGTAGCCTTAGGAAGCTACCTGACTGAGAGAGAGAGAGAGAGAGAGAGAGAGAGAGAGAGAGAGAGAGAGAGAGAGAGAGAGAGAGAGAGAGAGAGAGAGAGAGAGAATATCTATAGGCTTACAGTCCACAAATACTGTTATTTATCAAAATCGACCAGGAATATGTCTGTCACAGGAATCCCCACTTGTCACGTTCTGTTTCGGCCTAAAAATGTTTTTGGGTGGTTGAGAATTGCTGCTTGAAAATATGCATGCAAACCAAAGCTATAAGGGAAAGCCTTGACAATAACAACACCCGTGGTGCCAGGCACAACAAACCTCGCCCGACATCAGTTATTTTATTGCTATTAAATACTGACTTGCTTTTGCCATTTTGTGTTCGTGCACAATTAAATTCTACAGTAATGGCACATTTTTTTTTTTTTTTTCAAGTTACGCCCTCTGAAAATCCGTGATCATGCATTTGTCCTTTCAAAGTCACTCAAGGTCAAAAGCCATGCTGCCAAATTTAAGCTCATATGGGACTTCTTACATATTGGTAATAGTAAATATCTCTATCTTCAACGAGTCTCGAGTTATAACCCCCTGAATAAGCGTGACCTTGAGCCTGACTTTTCAAGGTCACTTACAGTCAAGTGTCAAGGTACCAATAAAGAACCCACATGAGATTTCTTATATGCTGATAATAGTAAATATCTATCTTCAACCAGTTTCAAGTTATAGCCCTCTGAATATCCATGACCTCGAGTTTGACCTTTCAAGGTCGTCCAAGGTCAAAGGTCTTAGTGCCAAATGAAAGTCCATGTTACGAGTTCCTGTATGTTGCAAATAGCAAATATCTGTATCTTCAGCTGTGTTCAAGTTATAACCCTCTGAAAATCCGTGATCTTGATTTTGACCTGTCGTGGTCATTCAATTACCTTCAAAATTTTCGCATTTTCTTTGGGTACCAGTGCCCACATATCCTGAAAGTTTCATATAATTTCATTCGGCCGTTCTTCCATAATGTTGCTAACAAAGAAACAAACAAACTCGACCAAAAACAATACCTCGTTGGACTTCGTCCGGGCGAGGTAGAAATAACTAAACATTTCTGGTTCTGTCTGCTCCCTTCGGAAAATAATCTGAAGAGCAGAATAAATGGACAACAGCTTCTATAGGCGAGAAATGGCGCAAGTAAATTTATGAAGACAATGTAGTTTTCAGGAGCATAATGATAAAAACCGTTATAATAAACAAAAATCACAGCTCCCTTTGTTACATTCAACAACATAGGAATGAATATTGAGATGCCTGAGGAAAAAAATTGAAAATAAAAAACTGATAGCTCTAGATGTTACGATTTAACTTGTTAAAATCAGTATCCGTAAAATCGATAGATATTCCAGTTTCAAAGCTCAGTGTCAGTTACAGGAAACACAATTCCTTTCTGTTGCAAGTAGCTTCGGGAGATATTTGGAGAAGGCAGCAGTGCACAGAACAGCTTGAAATGGATGATAATATTTTCGAATAGACGAAGACTGGCGTGAGAAAATGTGCAGGCCACCTGTGAAGTGACATTGACCAATTTGCCAAAGTAACCCGAGACAGCCCCGCGTATGAGTCTCATCCCAGTCGTTTTTTTTTTTTTTTTCGTTGATCATTGTCAATCAAGTCAGCATCGGTCATGAAATACTGAGATGCAGGAAAGGTTAGGGCAAAAGAATCCAGCTGTTGTTGGAGATGCCTTCTGTATACTTTACGCTGGGCATTCATATTATGACTTTGTTGGTGCAACAGCAAGGGATATCTCAGTCAGTCACGTTGCCAACTCTGATTTATCTCCGTCAGTCTGGGAGGTCGTACAGATGATCAGCTCGTCTGGTGGGAGTCAAACTGAAATACGTAAATCGTTCGATTAATAAAGGGTATCCGATTTTTCCTACTGTTTTTAGTCAGATATCTCTCCCGAATAGAATAAAACTTTCTGGCGTTTGCCACAATAAGTATAGAAAAGCATCATCACAGCCAGTAGGTGAAAAGCTTCCCAGTTTGAGTGTCGGAGTCAACAGGGTAGGAAAGGCATTGTATTTTTACAGGGTGTTTTTCTGAACCTCTTTCGTTTAGAGTAAAAAGAATAAGCATGTTCTAACAAATTAAAGATCATTGTATCAGCCCCAATTTTTTAGGAATGTTACTTGGGTGTAGTTACGTGGGCTTAGGAGTGTAATGCTGTATGGTAGTGAGACCTGGGCAGTAAAGGAAGAGGATATGCGCGGGCTCAAACGTACATAAACGGCAATGATTAAGTGGATGTGCAGTGCATCCCTGGGTGTGAGGTCTGGGTGGCTAGGTTTATGATGGAAGAGTTGAGAGGTAGAATGGGACTGGTGTGTATTGGTGTTGTGATGAGGAGGGGTAGATTGAGATGGTTTGGGCATGTGAAGAGGATAGGGGATGATCAATGGGTGAAGAAAGTGAGAAGTGTTAATGTTATGGGTAAAATAGCAAGAGCCAGACCGAAAAGACCTGGAACGAGATCAATGTGTGTGACCTCAAGGATAAGGGACTAAACAGGGAAGCTGCCAGAGATCGAGCAGCATGGAAAGCCGCCATTAGGTGACCAAGGCCGATGCATACAAGCATGTTGGAGCCTTCAAAAACGAAACGAAGCAAATACATGCCTCTTTCTCCTTTGTCACTAATTATAAAAGGTACCCGTAATAGTATAGTCCCACTGAGGATGGCAAGGTCGACTTTACCCTGAGTTGAGATGCAATATAGAAATATTGTTTATACCGAGGACAGTGAGGGGAAAACCTAAGGGCGTATCCTCATGTGTGCTAGAAAAAGCGCTGGCAACATGTAAACAACACAATAACAAACAAGCTGTAAACATGCTCAGAACAGTGGCGTCCAGACCATGTTGGCAACATCATGATGAAGTCTCGGATGTCTCCTGTGGACACACTTATCTCATCACCTCTGCTGCCAGTAAGCAAAAACTGCACTTAAACATGTTTGCATACATCTGTCCAAATACTGCTGTATAGATGTGTCGAAATGTGATGCCAGCTGTGTTGTCAACACGTGTTCGAGGGCACATGTGGACGTGCCCTTAAGGTTTTCATAAACTTTAACACAACTGATGATTTTGAAGTGAAGAAACTCCATGACACATTTCACTTTCAGAGATTCTTTTTTCTCCTGCACAGATATACACTGCTTTATGAATCAGTTGAAATTTGGAGACAACTAGAATACTTGAATCTGGAATTCCAGACACCGAGTTATATTCTTGTTGGCTGGGAAATAGGTAGGATTTGGGGACGTCTCTTGTGTTATAGACTGCATAGTACACATAAATATTTTCAAGTGTTATATACTTTATTGAAACCTCTTCAGCCAGAGTATTCTCATTGCATCCAGACGGTGTTATTCAGCTTTGGAGAACACCTGTCATTCTCTAACTAAACATATCTGTGCTGTTTACTTATCCTCTAATTCTACTGATCATGAAAAATTCTTCGACTATCTTACTTCTACGATGGAACACATTCTATCCCTTTCTCCTTTCTCTAAAATATCCATTCTAGGAGATTACAATGTTCACCACCACCTTCGGCTCTCCTTTCCTTTCACTGATCCACCTGGTGAACAAGCCTACATCTTTTCTATCCTCAGTGACCTAGTGCAGACTGTACAGCACTCTACCTCAGTCCCTGACCGCCTTGGAGAGAGTTCCAACATACTGTACTTTACCTCTTCCTTTCAACTAATCCTTCTGTTTGCACTGTAAATCTTTCTTTTCCGTTGGGATCCTCCAATCACAACTTTATTACCTTTACCTGTCCTTTCATTCCAGTACGGCCTGTGGACGTTCCAAAGAAACGTTGGTTGTGGCACTTAGGAGCTGCTGATTGAGAGGCCCTTAGGAAGTACTTCTTTGATTTTCCCTGGAATTATTATTGCTTCCATGGCTGGGAGCCATCTGAGTGTACCATGTGCATTAATTGAGGTTATTCATTCGGGCATGGAAGAATACATTCCTTTCTCATATCCTCTGACTAATGCAATAAGGCCTTGGATTAATCACGCTTGTTCTAATACTGTCCACAATAAGGAGAAGGCCTATAAAAGGTACCGGAGGTAGCTCATCCGTGAATCACATCTTTGTTATGTTTCTGCCCGGAATCGTGCTAAGTCTGCTCTTTGCTCTGCTAAAAATAATTTCATCCATACTACAGTAAGCTCTCCAACTCAAATTCTTCCCGCTCCTTCTGGCACCTTGCCAAAAAACCTTTCTAACAACTTTACAGCATCATCCTACCCTCCTCTTCTCTACTCTGATGGCTCTGTAGTTATTTCTTTTACTGAGAAAGCAGATCTCTTCGCTCAGATTTTCTCTTCCAATTCCACCTTCATCATTTCCTCCCCTCTGACTTCGTCATGGCTGGCGTTAAAATTTCTTCAACTGAAATATTTTCTGCCATCACTGGCCTCAGTACTAACAAGGCATATGGGCCTGACGGGGTCCCTCCTGTTGTCCTCAAGAACTGTGCTTCTGAGCTAACACCCTTCCTAGGTGAACTCTTTTACCTTTGTTTATCAACTTGAACCTTTCCTTCTTGCTGGAAGTTTGCTCTCATTCAGCCTGTCCCAAAGAAGAGTGACCATTCTGAACCCTCTATCTATTGTCCAATTGCTTTAACATCCTGTGAATGAAAAGTTTTTCAGTCTATGCTTAACAAAAATAATTGTAAAACATCATTCCCATCACAACCTTCTTTCTGATCGTTAGTATGGGTTCCATCAGGGACGCTCCACTGGCGATCTTCTCACCTACCTTTCAGACTCATGATCATCCTCCTTTCAGGACTTTGGCGAAAGCTTTGCCATTGCACTTGACATCTCGAAGGCTTTCGATCAAGTCCGGCATAAAAATTTAATTTCCAAAATGCCCTTTTACAGTTTCTATCCTTCCATCTGTGCCTTCATCTCTAGCTTCCTTTCTGGTCGTTCTATAGTTGCTGTTGTAGATGGCCATCGTTCTTCTCCTAGATCTATCAATACAGTAGTGGTGTTCCTCAGGACGCTGTGCTACCACCAACTCTCTTCCTTTTATTCATCAATGACCTTCTAAGCTATACATCTAATCCTGTCTACTCACACACTCCTGATTCCACCCTTCACCTTTCCATTCGGTTCCCCCAACGTCCATATCAGCAGCTACTTCAACAAACAAGGGATAGGGCTATGGCATACCTAATGTCTGACTTGGATTGTGTCTATGAGTTGGGTAAAATTAATCTTGTTGTTTTTAATGCATCAAAGACTCAGTTTTTACACTTATCAACCCGACAAAATCTTGCATAAGAGTACCCACTAATGTTTAATAATATCCAGCTTAATCCTGCATCATCCTTAAACATACTTGGGGTTTCATTCTCTCGGGATTTATCTTGGAAAGATCATATTACACCTCTTCTAAAATCTACAGCCAAGAGATTAGGTGTGCTAAGCTGAGTCTATACCTTCTTTATCCCTGCAGAGTTGTGGACTTTATACACAGGTTTGATTCGCCCCCCCCAAGGGGGGGAACCATAAATGCCCCCACCTTCCGCCCCTCTCCCGGTGACGACACGAGGTGCCTAGAACGACTGTCTGACTCTCTTCTTCTTCATTTCTGCAACATTCGTGGCCTTTCCTCTAACTTTCGCTCTGTTGAGCACCACCTCTCCTCCTCTAAACCTCACCTTTTCTTTCTAACTGAGACTCAGCTGTCTGAGGCAACTGAGAGCAAACCCTTATCTGTATCCTCCTACTTTCTCTATGCTCATTTCAAAGCCCAATGTGGCTGTTGTGTATATATACACAACGACTTATCTTGCTCTCGTGTTCCTGAACTCGATTCTTCTGAATTCTCTACACTCTGGCTTCGGCTTTCCTGTCATTCTCTGACTAAATATATCTGTGCTGTTTTCTTATCCCCTAATTCTACTGATTATCAAAAATTCTTCGACTATCTTACTTCTACGATGGAACACATTCTATCCATTTCTCCTTTCTCTGAAATCTCCGTTCTAGAAGATTTCAATGTTCACCACCACCTTTGGCTCTCCTCTCCTTTCACTGATCCACCTGGTGAACAAGCCTACATATTTTCTATCCTTAATGACCTAGAGCAGCTTGTACAGCACCCTACCCATATCCCAGACTGCCTTGGAGAGAGCTCCAACATACTTGACCTCTTCCTTACAACTAATCCTTCTGCTTACACTGTTAATCTTTTCTCTCCATTGGGCTCTTCCGATCACAACCTTATCACTTTAACCTGTCCTATCACTCCAGTACGGCCTGTGGACCCTCCTGGGAAACGTCACCTGTGGCATTTTGGAGCCACGGATTGGGAGGCCCTCAGGCAGTACTTCTTTGATTTTCCCTGGAATGATTATTGCTTCCAAGGCCGGGAGCCATCTGAGTGTGCCTTGTGCATTACGGAGGTTATTTTCTTGGGCATGGAAGCATACATTCCTTTCTCATATCCTTTGACTAACGCAAGAAAGCCTTGGTTTAATCACGCTTGTTCTAATGCTGTCCGCAACAAGGAGAGGGCCTACAAAAGGTACCAAAGCCAACCCATCCCTGAATCACATCATCTTTACGTTTCTGCCCGGAATCGTGCTAAGTCTGTTCTTCACTCTGCTAATAATAACTTCATCCATACTAAATGCTCTCAACTCTCCAACTCGAATTCTTCCCGCTCCTTCTGGCACCTTGCCAAAAAGCTTTCTAACAACTTTACCTCATCATCCTTCCCTCCTCTTTTCTATTCTGATGGTTCTGTAGCTATTTCTTCTACTAATAAAGCATATCTCTTCGCACAGACTTTCTCCTCCAATTCTAACGTAGACGATTCCGGTCCTGTTCCTCCATCACTCCCCGCCTCTGACTTCCTCATGGCTGACATTAAAATTTCTTCAGCTGATGTATTTTCTGCCATCATTGGCCTCAATACTAACAAGGCATATGGGCCTGATGGAGTCCCTCCTGTTGTTCTCAAGAACTGTGCTTCTGTGCTTACACCCTGCCTAGGCAAACTCTTTCGCCTTTGTCAGTCAACTTGTACCTTTCCTTCTTGCTGGAAGTGTGCTCTCATTCAGCCAGTCCCAAAGAAGGGTGACCACTCCCAACCCTCCAACTATCGTCCAGTTGTTTTAACGTCCTGTATTTCAAAAGTTTTTGAGTCAATTCTCAATAGAAAATATTAAGGCATCTTTCCTATCACAACCTTCTTTCTGATCGTCAGTACGGGTTCCGCCAGGGACGCTCCACTGGCGATCTTCTCACCTACCTTTCAGACTCCTGGTCATCCTCCTTTCGGGACTTTGGCGAAAGCTTTGCCATTGCACTTGACATCTCAAAGGCTTTCAGTCGAGTCTGGCATAAATCTCTAATTTCCAAACTGCCCTCTTACGGTTTCTATCCTTCTATCTATGCCTTCATCGCTAGCTTCCTTTCTGGTCGTTCTATAGCCGCTGTTGTAGACGGCCATCGTTCTTCTCCTAGATCTATCAACAGTGGTGTTCCTCAGGGCTCTGTCCTATCACCAACTCTCTTCCTTTTATTCATCAATGACCTTCTAAGCTGTACATCTAACCCTATCCACTCATACGCTGATGACTCCACCCTTCACCTTTCCATTCGGTTCCTGCAACTCCCATCTCAGCAGTTACTTCAACAAACAAGGGATGAAGTTATGGCACACCTAATGTCTGACTTGGCTCGTATCTCTGACTGGGGTAAAAATAATCTTGTTGTTTTTAATGCATCTAAGACTCAGTTCCTACACCTATCAACCCGTCAAAATCTTCCACAGGTATACCCACTAATGTTTAATAATATTCAGCTTAATCCTGCATCATCCTTGAACATGCTTGGGGTTTCATTTACTCGGGACTTATCTTGGAAAGATCATATTACATCTCTTGTAAAATCTGCTTCCAAGAGATTGGGTGTGCTAAGCCGACTCCATTCTTTCTTTACTCCTGCGCAATTGTTGAGTCTATACAGGGGTTTTATCTGCCCCTGTGTGGAGTACAACTCTCATGTGTGGGGAGGCTCCCCACACACAGCTCTTCTCAATAGGGTGGAGTCAAAGGCTTTTTGTCTCATTAACTCTCCTCCTCTTACTGACTCTCTTCAACCTCTGTCGCTTCGCTACACTGTTGCATCTTTATCTCTTTTCTATCACTACTTTAATGGTCACTGCTCCTCTGAACTGTCTAAATGCATTCCTCCACCTCTACGATGGGCGCGTAGCACCCGTCTAGCAGCAAACTCTCATCCCTTTTCTGTCCAACTCTCTAATGCAAGAGTTAACCGTTTCTCCCATTCCTTCATTTATGAAACAGGTCAACTCTGGAAGTGTCTCCCTCTGTCTGTATTTCCTGCTGCCTATGATCTCCAGTCTTTCAAGCGCAGTGTGTCCAGGCATCTCGAAATAAATGGATCTTGAATTTGGCTCTCTCTTGTATTTTGTTTTTCTCTTGGAGGGAACTCTTATTGCGGGCTCATGGCCTTTGGTTCCTTCTTCCTCGTATAAAAAAAAAAATACAGCTCTTCTCAATAGGATGGAGTCAAAGGCTTTTCATCTCATTAACTCTCCTCCTTTTAATGGCTTCCTTCAACCTCTTTCTCTTCGTCATACTGTTGCATCTTTATCACTTTTCTATCGCTGCTTCAGTGGTCACCGCTCCTCTGATCTGTCTGTTTGCATCCGTCCAGCTCTGCGATGGGCGCGTAACACCCGTCTAGCAACAAACTCTCATCCCTATTCCATCCAACTCTGTAAATGAAGAGTTAACCGTTACTCCCAGTCCTTCATTTATGCAACAGGTCAACTGTGGAACTTTTTCCCTCTGTGTGTATTTCATACTTCCAGTGATCTCCAGTCTTTCAAGTACAGTGTGTTCAGGCATCATGAAATGAACGAATCTTGAATTTGACTCTCTTTTGTATTTTTTTTCTTTCTTTCTGGAAGGAACGGTTTGCAGGCTCCTGGCCTTTGGTTCCTTCTTCCTTGCATAAAAAATTTTTGTTGTTGTTGTTGATCAGCACCAGTCTCTCTGGCCAAGTAGACCCATCATCCTACATTTCCTTGCACCTGACTGCACCTACCCACAACGAGCCTCGGGAAACACTGTGTCAGGTTGGTTCCTGGACTGACGCCATATTTGCATCTGACCACCTAGTTATCAGCGGCACGATAGCAGGCTCCACTGCAACCTGTAATTTGGTTATATGGTTACCATCCAATATTGCAAATGGTTTCCTAGGATACAGGAAACCATTACGCTTGTCACTTAGTGTAGAGCCACGAAAAGTGGAAAGTAAAGTAATAAAAGGTGAAATGAAAGAAACGGAGAAGTAGGAAGAGAGAAGTAGAGATACAAAGATAATATTGAGAAAGAGGGGGAGGAATAAGTAGGCAGCGTTGCATCATTTGAATGATGTTGGTCTCCACCACACACCATTACACCGTAATAGTCAAGGGGTTAACGAAAGCTAAATATATAAACTCTTTAGAAGGAAAATATATCCTCAGCTGGCTAAAATAAAAGACAAAAGTTCACCAAAGTGAACGTATTAATGTCAACACAGTTTGCAAGAGAATAATAACGTACTGCATCGTAGGTGGGGCATACACCGTCCACTTTCTCAATGTTGTGCTGTTTTGGGTGTCTGCCTTTTCCTCTATTCCTTCCTTCTTCTTCCATCTTTCTTTCCTTCTGCCTATGGGTGACTTTACACTCCCTCTTTTGTCTCTCCTTCATTCTTTCCTCTTCAATCTGCCTGAGTGACAAGCCAAATGGTTTCCTGTACACCAAGAAACCATTTACTACGCTAAGTGGTAACCATATAACCAAATTATGACGCCTGGTTGTTTAGTGAGTAATAAGGCGCTCTACTCGGTTTGAGCCGGTGTGGGTTTATATCCAAGGGATGGTTGGGGCTTCTTGCTCACGTAATGCCACTCAGGGATGAGTGAGGCTTGTCACTCTCATCTTAAACGTCAGGACCAACTTGCCTAGCCCCGGGCTCCTATGCTCCTCATGGGGTGACAAAAGATTGGATGATGGATGGATGGATGTAGACATAGCTGTTAAGGAATGGCGATGGATGATACCGATGAAATTTGTATGAATCAGGAACAGAAATAGATATTGCTCTCTCTCTCTCTCTCTCTCTCTCTCTCTCTCCACACTTCCTTCACTCAGAATCCGTCTCCCTGACACGCTGATCCAAACGTTCTCCGTCCCCTCTTATCTAAAAGGCCATCCACATCACACACCCGGACAGATAGCCTGAGACACCAGAGACACTTGGAAGCCTAAGGAAGCCTATAATCAAACAAAGACACTCAGGATCAAACCCACTAAGAATGACACCCAGCCAATTAGAATGCAACTAAGAGTCAGAATGAAACCCAGGAAAGCCGATAAAAAAACAAGATACATACACAGAGACGCCTTGAGAGAGAGAGAGAGAGAGAGAGAGAGAGAGAGAGAGAGAGAGAGAGAGAGAGAGAGAGAGAGAGAGAGAGAGAGAGAGAGGCAAACCTGAGAGGATCTCAAACCCACGCCCTTACGATAACACAAGGACACCAAAACGACATGTTAATGAAAGAAGTATGAAAATTTTTGCATGCCCATTTGGCTCCATTTACTCCTTCTTCCCTCCCGGTGTCCAGGAATTACCCAACTTTCTTCACAGGCAAGTCTTTTTCACTGCAATGTATAACGAGATGTAGGTGGCAAAAGAATAATATCGAAGGCCTGGTGTATAAACACAACAGGATATCTAGTCAAAGATGTAATTCATTTACAATCTAATACTGTATTGCCCTATGAGAAGCGTAGCAGCCCAGGGCTACACAAGTCACATATAAGATTTGGAGTAGATCGCATACAAATTTACGATTTAATGCCCTTTTGAAATTTTAGGCCTGACCCACCTGACATTGACCCGCTACCACTAACTGGAGAGTGACCCCCCTGATGTGCTGAGGCATATTGTAGGATGCAGATTTAAAAATGCATCTTTACTGTAGGTTTTGGTTTCATGTCGATATGACAAAACCGAAAGGAGTTATCGCTAAAAAACGATAGAAAAAACATTTTGGGGGTGTACAGCCTAGGCATTGGCCCAATTTGGTCCAAAATCTAATCAGGTGATCAGATGGTTATAGCCCAGCATCCCTGAAATTTGAGTTGAAATCGCACTAGTGGGCGATTGTGTGCGTGTATGTGCCATTGCAAGATCGTGCAAGCAGAGTGAGAAGAGATCTGGACAAATGTGGAAGTGTGCATGGAAAAGTTTGGATGGAATGAGAAAGTGTTTTTGATTGGTGATATGAATGGAGAAGTAGGGAATGTCAAGGTGGATGAAACAGTTGGTGAGTGGGGTGTGCCTGCTGAGGTAGATGAGAATGGCAGTGCGTTAGTGGACATTTGTGCCGGTAGGGGGTTGGTGATAGCCAAAACCCTCTTCAGGCACAAAATGATCCACAGGTATACATGGCGAGTGATGAGAATGAAAGGAAGGCAGTGATTGACTATGTGTGGGTGAATGAAAGGATGCAAAGATGTGTAACGGATGCAAGAGCTTATAGAGGTTGGGGGAGTGGACTTTCTGACCACTACTTGGTGGTGGCCAGAATCAAGATCCAAGTAAGATGGAGAAATAGAAGAAGGGAAGGACGTAATGTACAAAGGAAGAGAGGGGTGAAAAAATTAGTAAGAGAGAGTAAGAAGAGAGTGGATGAGGAATTTGGAAGGAATTTGAGTGCAAAGTGGAAGGACTGTAAGAAAATGTTCTGGAAAGAGGTGAAGAGAGTAAGACAGGGTGGCAGTGAAGTTAGCAGGGGAGTGAAAGATAAAAATGGCAGATTACTAGTGGAGAAGGGAAAAAAAGTGAGCTGATGGAGAGAACATTTTAAGGAATTGTTTTAGCATAAAGAATGGAAGTAATGCGAGTATAAGTGGTGGGGGAATGGCTGGGAGAAGGAGGAAGGTGAGAAGACAGGAAGAAATCAGTAGGATAGAAGTCGTGGAAGCAATGAAGAAAGTCAAATTGGGGAAAGCCCCAGGAATTGATGGAGTGTGTGGTGAAATGCTGAAGCATGGGGGAGAGATAGTAGTAGAATGGATGTGGAAGATGTGCAGAGTGGCATGGGAGGAAGGTAGAGTCCTGGGGGATTGGAAGTCAGGTATAATTATTCCCATGTACAAAGGAAAAGGGGAAAAAGAAGTGTGTGGTAATCATAGAGGCATTGTCTTCTTAGTGTAATAGGAAAAGTGTATGGTAGGATACTTATGACAGAGTTAGGGAAATAACAGAGGAATTAGTTGGAGAAGAACAGGCAGGCTTTAGGAAGGGAAGAGGTTGTGTTGATCAGATATCTTTCTTAGATCTTTAGTGTAAACTTTTCTAGAGAAGGGAAAGAAGTTGTATGCGGCCTTCATGGATTTGGAGAAAGTATATGACAGGGTGGATAGACAAGGATTGTGGAAAGTATTAAGAATATATGGAGTAGATGGGAAGTTGTTGAATGCTGTGAAGAGTATGTATGATGGTGCTAAGGCCGAAGTGAATGTGGATGGTGAACTGAGTCAATTTTTCTCTTTGAGGCTTGGGTTGAAACAGGAATGTGTCATGTCCCCTTGGTTGTTCAATCTGTATATAGATGGGGTAATAAAAGAGGTACAAGTTAGGGCAGTGGATGTTGGAGTGGCCCTAGTGAGAGAGGGTAGTGTTTGGATGCTCCCTATACTGCTGTTTGCAGATGATACTGTGTTGTTAAGTGAAGACAAAGGGGAGCTGCAAGGCTTGGTGGATGAGTTTGGGAGAGTGTGTAATTCAAGGAATCTAAAGGTGAATGTAGGGAAGAGTAAAGTGATGGTCTTTGAGAGAGGTGAAGTCAGTGAATGTACAGTAAGGTTGGATGGTGAGGAAATGGAAAATGTGAGTACGTTTAAGTACTTGGGGAGTGTGATGAGTAAGGATGGTAGAGTGGAGGGTGATGTGCATGCAAGGGTACAACAAGGAAGAAAGGTTGCTGGTTCCATGAAAGTAGTGATAAGATACAGGGAAGTGAGCATGGAAGTGAAAAAGTTACTACATTACAGAATTGTGATACCAACTCTAACATATGGAAGTGAACCTTGGACGTTGTTGGAAGGACACAAGTCAAGAGTGAGAGCAGTGGAAATAAGTTATTTAAGTGGAGCCTGTGGAGTCACATGGAGAGACAGGCAGACAAATGAGGATATAAAGAGGCTTTGTGGTGTGGATGTGGATTTGATAGGAAGCGTTAGGAGGAACACACTGAGGTGGTTTGGCCATGTGGAGAGGATGGAGGATGAGAGACTGACGAAGGCTGCAGTGCGTTGGATGGTGAACTGAGTGAATTTTTCTCTTTGAAGGTTGGATTGAGACAGGGATGTGTCATGTCTCCTTGGTTGTTCAGTCTGTAAATGGATGGGGTAATAAAAGAGGTACAAGGTGGGGTAGTGGATGTTGGAGTGGTTCTGGTGAGAGAGGGTGGTGTTTGGAAACTCCCTGTACTGTTATTTGCAGATGATACTGTGTTGTTCAGTGAAGACGAAGGGGAGCTGCAATGCTTGGTGAATTAGTTTGGGAGAGTGTGTAAGAAACGGAATCTAAAGGTGAATGTAGGGAAGAGTAAAATGATGGTCTTTGAGAGAGGTGAAGTCAGGGAATGTACAGCGACGTTGGATGGTGAGGAATTGGAAAATGTGCGTTCGTTTAAGTACTTGGGTAGTGTGATGAGTAAGGATGGAGGTTTGGAGGGTGAAGTGCTTGAAAGGGTACAGCAGGGAAGAAAGATTGCTGGTTCAAAGGAGTACAAAGGAGTACGAAGGAAAGCAAACAGCAACAGACCTTATGGTCCTTTCGAGGCTGTTTGGTACAGAGTAGACTATGACTACAAGATCTAACTCTACATGAAGAAGGATAAAGATAGTAAAGCAAGAAGGCTCTCCCAGCCCCCAAACCCTCCAGCCAAAACTGGCAAGAAAAATTGAGAAAAACCATCATGCAGCATGGAAAAACTGACATGGAAATTTCATAGGAAAGGCTGAAAAGGAAAAGCTACATTCTGTAATACATTATCTATAAGCTACCAGTATGAATAGCCTGAAAGAGAAAGAAGTAAAGTACAATGAATAATCGAATAAATAAATAACTAATGCATGTCGCTATGTACGGGTACGTTAAGTTTACGAGGCGTCTGCGGACACAGTGTGAAAATTTTTCCTCTATTTCTCTCTTATATTCTACCTTTTTTTCATCCTCTTGTAACCTTTCCACTATCCTTGCAACTGCTCAAGAGGGAGGGGAAGGCCGAGGATGAGATGGAGGGATGGAGTGGAGAGGTATATGAGAGAGAGGGGTGTGAGCTGGGAGCAGGGCAGTGAAATGGCGGGGGACAGGGCAACGTGGAGGCTATTTGTTTGTGGCCACCCAGTACGGGATTAAGTGTCTGGCAATAGATAGATAGATAGATTTTTGCATAAAGTTTTTAACAGACAGATAGACAGACAGACAGAGAGACAAACAAACAGACAGACAAACCGAGTGAAAACAATACTCGTCTCTGAGGCCCTCCAGGATGGGGACGGGTAAATACTGTATATAATGAATACTGTTTGTCGAAATTTTGCACACGTATTAGACTCCTTGATGCTTGTATCCCTTCCAGAGCTGAGGAAACTTCCTAATACTTCCCCCCCCCCCTCTTTCTGTCTCTGAAACTCACCGTGAGGAGAGCAAAGGACATACTCAAGTGCAAGACAATTGTCAGGGAAAATGCGCAAGTGGAGATCTTTGTTCGTCTACGAGATCTCCGTGTTCCTTCTTTCATTTCAGAACATTTTTAGACTCATCTAAAATCTGGCATCCACCATGAGAGGAAGGAGGGCACAGAAAAGCTTCGAGTGTGTGAGAAGCAACAGGATAAAATATGTCAAGGAAAAGTGTAAGGATTTTTGCAGTTATTCTTGGGCAACTTAAAAGTCACTCCTGCTTGGTGTGTCCTTGCCATTACTGCTTTCCTTGGGTTTGCTATTGTGCCAGCCAGAAACAGAATAAGAGAATTCGGTGCATAAATGAAGATAAAGAGGTTATAGCTACATAAGTATATGAAATGCATAGATAGGTAATGACAAAGATAGATAGATAGATACAGTAATAGGTCGACAGATCGCGTGAGAAAGGTATAGAGAAAGATAGAGAAATGTATAGATAAATAAGCCTTGATAGATAAAAGTATATATAAATAAAGATGGAGAAAAGAACAGATAGCTGGAGATGCTTGTAGAATGAGGTATAGATTCATGCAAACAAATAAAGATGAACAGCCTTAACAGTAAGCATGATAACCACCTTTGATACTGCCACATAAGTTGACTGAGTTCCACGAACACCTCTCATACTGAATTGGCTAAGTTATTATTAAAGTCTTCTAAGTTCACTGGAACACAACTCAAAATGTAAAGTTGAATGTTAGTACTTGCAAATCCATTATTTACCACTGCTGGTTACCTTCTTCATTACGAACTTGACTTCTCCACTTCAGTATGATTTTGTATTTTATAATCTTTCTTCCTCTGGGCCAGAGGTTCCCAATCTTTTCTTGACCATACCCCACATTTGTCAAAAAATCTCTGATGAATCATTCCGTCAGATTCCCAAAAGATGGAATCCCCGCCGTCCTGCCAATTGGGGGTTATTTGCATAACTACAGATTCTGGAGATTATCCATCATTTAGCTCTGCTTTTAGCGAAGAAATCTAGCGATATTATGGAGATTTTTAAAAAGTTGTAGAAATATTTTTAATATTTCCTACTTTTATGTGGCATGATAATTGTGAAGAGTAGACTGTAGCACCAGTCGAACAGGGCAGTACTTCCGAGGTGGATGGCAAGCTGGTGATAGTGAGAGCTGGCGCTCCCCTTTCACCGGCCCTCAGGACTTGATCCTTACCATCTCCCTTTGCTGAACATTTTCAGTGCATTCATTTACACAGAGAGTATGCCAGCATGCTCTCATAATACCTCTACCTTCAACTGTCTACAGCACACTAAATGCTCATAACATATTACACCTCCTATTCACTCTCGTTAGTAATGGCCGCTGCAATGTTACCATCAAATGAGATGGTACCTTGGATTGCCACCACCGGCAGGGTAGGGCTGGCGCTCAGGGTCCTCCCGGTCGCCATCAAGTGGCTGTGCTGGCAGCGACTGTTGCTATTTCTGGTAATGCTCGTCAGCAAAGAAGTGCAAGTGCGGCCTTATTCTTCACCAACATCCGCGGCCTTACTACAAATTTAAACTCAGTTCATTTTTTCTTTCAATCCATATCCCCTTTGGCTCTTTTCCTCACAAAACCACAAATCTCATCCTCTACTGATATATCCCCGTTTTGTTTTCCCGGTTACCATCTCCTTACAAACTTCCGTAACAAGGGCGGCACCTGTTGTTATATCAAATCCCAACATGCAGTTGACACTATTTTAAACTTCACGTCATCCACTTTTGATTACTCATTATATAAACTAAATTGTCAAAACATTACCAAATATATTTGTATAGTCTATCGCTCCCCCAGTGCTTCTTCGGAACCCAGTGTATTTGATTCCATATCCACACAGTTCAGTAACCTTAACCTTGCCCTTAGCACCAAAATTACTATTTTGGGTGATTTCAACGTACATAATGTTGAATGGTTAATGCATTCTGCCAGGACTGACGACGCTGGTCTAGAGTGCGAGCTGTTTGCAGAATCATTTAATCTCACCCAGCTGGTAAAGCAACCAACCAGAATACCTGATAATCCTGACCATAATGCCCATCTCTTGGATTTATTCTTGACAAATAATCCAGATCAATATAGGATAGAGGTACTGTCACCACTTGGATCCTCTGACCACAATCTCATCAAAGCCTCATTAGTTAACCCACCCACACCTCCCCGTTCTGAACCTGTCAGGGTGACCAGATGGCACTTTGATAGGGCAAACTGGGATGGATTTAGAAATTATCTTGTTGACATTCCATGGCAGTCTTTCTTCTCTAGTGATCCCAGTTCTACCCAGTCATACATTTGCGACTTAATACTAGCTGGTATGGATTTATTCATACCAAGTCAACAGTTCACTAAAAGATCGAACTCTCCAAATGGTTCGATGGCAACTGTGCCAGAGCAACAGCCCAAAAGTCACTCTCTCAATTTAAAATTGCTAGAAATCATGCAAAAGCTGTATTAAATCTAGCTAAATCAAACTTTCTTCAAAAGCAAGCATCAAAACTACTTAACAACCCTAATGACAATAGAATATTCTTGGCAACTCTTAATTCTTTCAATAATAACTTTGAAATCAGTACGATAGAAGTTGTGGAAGCAATGAAGAAGGTTAAATCGGGGAAAGCCCCAGGAATTGATGGAGTGTGTGGTGAAATGCTGAAGCATGGGGGAGAGATAGTAGTAGAATGGATGTGGAAGATGTGCAGAGTGGCATGGGAGGAAGGTAGAGTCCCGGAGGATTGGAAGTCAGGTATAATTATTCCCGTGTACAAAGGAAAAGGGGAAAAAGAAGTGTGTGGTAATCATAGGGGCATTTGTCTTCTTAGTATAATAGGAAAAGTGTATGGTAGGATACTTATTGACAGAGTTAGAGAAAGAACAGAGAAATTAGTTGGAGAAGAACAGGGAGGCTTTAGGAAGGGAAGAGGTTGTGTAGATCAGATAATCATTCTTAGATCTTTAGTGGAAAAGTTTCTGGAGAAGGGAAAGAAGTTGCATGTGGCTTTCATGGATTTGGAGAAAGCATATTACAGGGTGGATAGACAAGGATTGTGGAAAGTATTAAGAATATATGGAGTAGATGGGAAGTTGTTGAATGCTGTGAAGAGTATGTACGATGGTGCGAAGGCTGCAGTGCGTGTGGATGGTGAACTAAGTGAATTTTTCTCTTTGAAAGTTGGTTTGAAACAGGGATGTGTCATGTCTCCATGGTTGTTCAATCTGTACATGGATGGGATAATAAAAGAGGTACAAGATAGGGTAGTGGATGTTGGAGTGGCCCTGGTGAAAGAGGATAGTGTTTGGAAACTCCCTGTACTGTTGTTTGCAGATGATACTGTGTTGTTGAGTGAAGACGAAGGGGAGCTGCAAGGCTTGGTGGATGAGTTTGGGAGAGTGTGTAATTCAAGGAATCTAAACGTGAATGTAGGGAAGAGTAAAGTGATGGTCTTTGGGAGAGGTGAAGTCAGTGAATGTACAGCGAGGTTGGATGGTGAGGAATTGGAAAATGTGAGTACGTTTAAGTACTTGGGTAGTGTGATGAGTAAGGATGGAGGTTTGGAGGGTGAAGTGCTTGAAAGGGTACAGCAGGGAAGAAAGGTTGCTGGTTCTTTGAAAGCAGTGATAAGAAACAGGGAAGTGAGCATGGAAGTGAAAAAGTTACTACATGACAGTATTGTGATACCAACTCTAACGTATGGAAGTGACGCTTGGACGTTGTTGGAAGGACACAAGTCAAGAGTGAGAGCAGTGAAAATGAGTTATTTAAAAGGAGCCTGTGGAGTCACGTGGAGAGACAGGCTGACGAATGAGGATATAAAGGAGCATTGTGGTGTGGATGTGGATGTGATAGGAAGCGTTATGAGGAACACACTGAGGTGGTATGGCCATGTGGAGAGGATGGAGGGTGAAAGACTGACGAAGAGAGTGTATGTGAGTGAGGTGGAGCGGGGAAGAGGGAGGGGGAGGCCGAGGATGAGATGGAGGGATGGGGTGGAGAGATATATGAGAGAGGGGGGGGGGGGTGAGTTGGGAGCAGGGCAGTGAAATGGCGGGGTACAGGGCGACTTGGAAGCAATTTGTTTGTGGCCACCCCAAACGGAATTGAGGCGTCTGGCAATAGATAGATAGATAGAATAAGTCATCTTCCATCTCCCCACTATCATCTTCAGACGGCATCATTAAAAATGACCCTCGTGGGAAACCGAATATTTTTGCCAGTACATTCGCCAGAAACTCTACCATAGACAATACCAGCCAGAGTGTCCCAGTACTAGAACTTGACCCTCCCGAAATTCCCCCACTTAAAATACAGACAAGATACGTAAAATCTATCCTAGACAATTTACTTACCAACAAAGCTGCAGGCCCAGATGGAATTCCGCCCATTCTTTTGAAAAAGTGTTCCCCTGAACTTGCCTCTGTTCTAGCTAAATTATTCAGACAATGCATACGTACTTCTTTATTCCCAAATTCATGGTAAGAAGCCAATATCCACCCAATTCCGAAGAAAAGAAGTTCCTTTGACCCCTCTGATTATAGACCAATAGCTGCCACATCTTCACTTGGTAAAGTATTTGAAACTTTAATTACATTGTTAAACATCTTGAATCCAACAACTTAATTAGTGATAAACAATATGGTTTTCGCCACGAAAGATCTACCATTGACATACTCAATCTGCTAACTCATACCATCCATCATTCAATTGATCTACATGGAGAAACTCATGCAGTAGCTCTTGATATTTCTAAAGCTTTCGACAGAGTATGGCACCGTTCCCTGCTGTCCAAACTCCCTTGCTATGGACTATCGTCTTCTGTTCCTTGGATTTCTTCATATCATTGTGACAAGAAAATAAGAGTAAAAGTGGATGATGTATATTCCAATTTCCAATCAATTAAAGCCGGCTTGCCACAGGGATCAGTTCTGGTGCCAACCCTATTCCTGGTTCATATTAATGATCTCTTATCTGTCACCCACAATGTCATCCACTCATACGTAGATGACTCAACACTACATAGTTCATTCACACTCAGACACCCATTTACAAAATCTAGTATCTCTGCCTCTCAACTCAGTACAGCCATCTCCATAAATCAAGACCTATCTACTATCAGTGAATGGGGACAAAACAACCTTGGCTGTTTCAGTGCTAGTAAAACTAAATATATACAATTTACTAATTGACAGATATTGCCAGATTCGTGCATTACCTCCAGTGCTACTAATATTCCCATCTCCAAAAGTATTGACATTCTTGGCATCTCGCTTAACAATGCCCTCAGCTGGACCTCTCATGTTAGATCACTTGCTCAAACCGTCTCAGAGAAACTTGTATTATTGTACAGAGTCCATAACTTCTTCACTGATGAGCAGTTAGCTATAATTTATAAGAGCCATGTGCGCTCTCAGCTTGAATATTGCTCACCCTTGTGAAATGGATGTGGAGAGGTTGCATTAAAACAAGTAGACAAAATTCAGAACAAAGCTGTTAGAATTATTAACAACCCTTCCATTACAAGTAAACTACCTTCCCTGCAAGTAAGAAGTAATGTTGCCTCCCTTGCATTATTTTACAGATTTTTTTTTGGCAAATGCTCAGACGAAGTTGCGTCCATGGTGCCACCTCTCCATGCCTTCCCTCGTGCTACACGGGCATCTGGTAGTGCTCATGACTGAAATGTCACTCAGCCATATTGCAGAACTTCTGCCTATCAGAATTCTTTCATTCCCCGAACTGCATCTCTCTGGAACTTGCTTCCCCAGAGTTGTTTCCCTCCAAATTTCAACCCACAGCTGTTCAAGTCTAACTTGTTACAGATATTTTATGAACAGAGGACACCAGTAATCTGGTGTATGGATTATTTTTTTTTATTCATTTGTTTTTCCTTCCTCCCTTCTGTTACTAAAAAAAAAAAAAAAAAAAAAAATCTCACGACCAACTTTACAACAGGCTACATATAGAAACACAGAGCAAAATTTAAAAAGCATTTGACCATAAAAACATCAATCTATAATCAACAATGCATGACAAAGATTACTTTCGCCATTTTGGCCTTATCTGTTTATCCCCCCTTCCCTAGAATATCAAAATTTTCCTGAGAGGGAATCCCCCTCCCCCATGTCCAGTCAGTTTCTTTAAATCTGGCAGAGACTTTTCAAACTGGAGTTAGATACGGCCTTCAATTACTCTTTAACTAAAAGGTCATCCTCAAAGATCCTAAAAAGATCCAGTAGTAGCTTGATGAAAACGACAGACGTCATCACAGAAGTGATTGAGGTGTTAGAAAGTATCGAGCCCACGAGACTGCGACCCTGAATGATGAGTTTAGGGACAGAATGTTAAAATTTGACCATAATGGGTTATTCCGTTAAGGTGACGAGACTGGGATTCACTTTTCAGCTTCAGGTGATTTCACCTCTATATCCAGGATACTTTTGTGCATAACATCTTTTTGAGTCACCCTTTTCACTATAAGAGGTCCTTTCTGGGATGTGTAGTGGACTTTTCTCCTGGTTCTATTGGCTATGAAAGGTTCTTTGAATCTTACTGCTCAGATGTAATGCAACATGTTAATTTCTCCTTTCTCTGAAATTTCCATTCCAGGTGATTTCAGTGCTCACCGCCATCTTTGGCTCTTCTCTCCTGTCATTGATCCACCTAGTTAACAAGCCAATATCTTTTCTTAATGACCTAGAGCAGCTTCTACAGTTCCTTACCCGTACCCCTGACCGCCTTGGAGAGAGTTCTAAATTCATCCTTTTGCTTCTGCTGTTAATCTTGTCTCTCCACTGTGCTCCTCGGATCACAACCTTAACATCTTAACCTAGCCAACTATTCCAGTAAAACCTGCGGATGCTCTCAGGAAGTAGGAGCTGTGGCACTCTGGAGCTGCTGATTGTAAAATCTTCTAGCATTCTCTCTCTTTCTGCTCCAGAATGTTGTGGTGCTCTCACCTACCAGTTTTTACACAATTTGAGGGACTTTTATAGGTGGGTAGTAGGGATGAAAATCTCTTACGAGTTCGAAATTGGTGAAAGTAGGTCAAGGCCAAGGTCATATTCCGAGCCTAGCTAAATATGTATGCACTTGCGCCTGGTATGATTCCCTCCCCTGGGGGGGTGGGGTCTTTAGCGTTCATTGTTTTCACCAGTGAAAGCAGTTTATATCTCATGTATACAATTATTTAGTGAGAATTGCTTTGCTTGTTTTGATTGCACTTTCCCACCACTAGTCTATCTTTCTTTGGGGTAATTGGTTAACTCTTTTCGTTAATCTTCTGTCATCTCACGGTGAGTCAGAATACTTAGCAGGTAGATTCCTCCCTTACTTCACTTAAAAAGGTGCTTTTTATCTCAACATTTAAATCACCTTTGCTGCAAGGTAACTTCCTGTTTATTTGTTTTAAGAAGTTCACCATACATGTAATTATTTTTTTTTACATATAACACTGATTTTTCTTAGTTACAGGTATATTATTTTTTTTATCCTTGTTTATAGGCATTGTTCATCTGATGTATTATTATTTCTATGCCCATGCATTCCAAGAAGCAAAAAAATTTTAATACCATCATTCCAAGTTACAACACATTTTTCGCTTGACAGCACTCAATTAACTTTGCATTCTTTGGAACAGCAGTAGTCAAGATGCCCCGGAACGTAATGTGCACAGCCTGATCCAGTAGTTTTACTGGATCTTTTTTCACCAACCGCTCTTTTGTTTGCGGGATGTGGTAAGTCTGCGGTGATCTTGAGGAAAAGATGTCCGAAGCTGCTGACAAAATTAATGTCCTGGCTTGCAGAACTGATACGCTGGAGGAGTTTGTTGCAAGTAATGTCAGGAGCAGCATGGAGGGGAGCAACGCCCCTCACTCAAGGACTGGTGTTGCACAGGTGACTCTGACATTGGCCCCTCTCCTAATGCTGAAACTAACCAACCCCCATCTGTACAGGATAAATTCCAGGTAGTGTGAAATGGTGCGAGGGTGACAAGATGACGCATTATGCCAGTCACTACTTACAGTAAAGCTCAGATACTGGTCGATGCTGATAAATATACTGTACTCATGAGGCTCAACTGATGGGGGACTCAGTCATCCGTTGACAGTTCGTGGAGTTCTGTGGCAGAGCACCAACTTAAAAGAAAGCGATATTGCATTCCAAGTGCTGGACTTGATGTAAATGAGTCCGTGGACACTGTTTCGAAGGTACAACTAATAAAAGTCTGATTATCATACATGCAAGAACCAGTGATATAATGCAAACCTGGTCTGAAGAGTTTCTCAACAGGTTCAAGTTGATGCTTCAGCATTACAAGGAAAAAACTAATAATATTCTCATTTCAGGTGTTTTCCCCAGGATTGTAGCAAGCAATGTTTTTTTATAGCAAGGCTTTTACCTTAAATAATAATATTAAGTCACTTAGCTTACATGAGGTTGTTGAGTTCGTAGGCACCTGGAATCACCTTTATAAGCAGGAGGCTCTGTTCACACAAGATAGTCTACACTTAACCCCTATGCGCCAGCATTGTTTTAAGGCAAGCACACACTCCTTGCCAACATTTTCCTGATAATAACCATTTTTCAAACCTTCATATCTGGAAATGAATAGAAGTTTCGGATGCAAATTAAAAACCTTATTACTCATCAACTCTTCATTTTGTAAAGGAAACCATCCCCAGGTCTGCAGGTAGTCCCGCCGATGAGTAAGGAGGAAAAGAAGAGAGAATATTTTCAGATGGTGAATGGGGGATGTGTCTGTGAGGCAGCACTTGGCTTGACTTAGGCCGTGGAAGCCTAGCACCTAGCTAACATTGGTAGCACTGACCGGGCTGTCAGAATGGTGTGATTGTAACAATGGCCAGCCTTCCTTACGAGACACTTTCACTTTTCTCACTCATTTCCTCTACTTTCCATACTCACCGTCATATGTATGAATCATCAATCTGTACATGTGGCTTGGCACTGGTTTTCTGGCCGTAACAGAGTGACAGTAGACTATTCCCTGTGGGTGTGTGGGAGAACTGATGCAGGCACAATGAAATGTGAAAAACTAAATATTCATTTATTTTCCCATGGCTGTCAAGAAACTTTGCACTTTGTATTTACTTTAAGAGAATACTTTAGCGATGATGCATTTTCCTTATGAACTTTTCCGCAGGTTGAACACACTATGGTTGACTATTAGGTATACACTTGTATTCCTTTTTATGCTTTTCTGCACTAATTTCTGGCATGGTGATAATACTGACCTTACTACTTATGTTCTACAGCACTAATAATATTTTTACTTCATATCACAGTTGCATATCACATATCTTCCAAACTAATGCCAAGAGCAAGAAAAAGAAAGGAGTTTTTCCCAAGACAGTAATTTTCTACAGGTGTGCACTTGGTCCTCTTTCACCTTTACTAGGTTGGCTCAAGAAATTTACAGCCTTCACTTTACATATTACTTTTTCAAATTCATTATCATTAATGAAATAAAAACACATTTGCACTTACTTATCCACTATTTACAATTTCCTACACACCTGTGCATAGAACTCTTGCTCACAGTGGTAGTCAGCAATGCAGGAGGGAGTAGCAGAGGAGGGGGCCAATGAAGGTGATGACTCACCTGATTCAGGGACTCTTGCTCACAGCAGAAGTTTGGCAGGGATGAATGATGCAAGGGTGCAGCCTGAGAGGGGGGGGGGAGGGGGACGGAATCAAACAAGGATGCTTCAGAAGACATCCCTTAACACCTGGGCAAGTCACGGGACAGACTGAACCATGCATGTGTTAGGTGCCAGGAGTTCCTCCCCACCCCTGGGTACCAATATGAGATGGCTGCCAGTTTATATGGTGGTAAGGCAAATGCGGCTATAACACCACCCGGAGAACCCCAGCCACCAGAACTGATGCAGCATATGCCACTTCCCGGTAGGAGGAGGTTAAATGCGGTTGACTCTGTTAGTTTTTATTCATTCATTTTTGAAGGCTCCAACATGCTTGCATGTGTAGGCCTTTGTCACCTAATGGCAGCTATCCATACCGCACAATCTAATGCAGCCTCCCTGTTCAGTCCCTTAATCCTGAGGTCACACTTAATGACCTCGTCCCACGTCTTTCTCGGTCTATCCCTCGCAGTCCAACCCCCAGTATTAACACTTCTCACCTTTTGCACCCAACTATCATCCCCCATCCCCTCCGCATGCCCAAACCATCTCAATTTACCTCTCCTCATCACAACATCAATACACTCCAGTCCCATCCTACCTCTCAACTCTTCCATCATAAACCCAGCCCCCCCCAGGCCTTGCACACTGGGATCTTCCATCATAAACCCAGCCCCCCCAGGCCTTGCACACTGGGATGCACTGCACATTCACCTAATCATTCAAATTTCTATACATTTGAGCCTGTGAATATCCTCTTCCTTTACTGTCCAGGTCTACCATACAGCATGACACTCCTAACACATGCTGCATACAAAGACCCCTTAGCACGTAGGGAAATTCCTCTCAATGTCAGGAGAGGCAACAGCTCCCTGAACTTCTTCCAACCACTTCTCACCCTAGCCACAGAGCTAGCTCCAGCCCCACCTACAGCACATAACATGTCTCCCAAATAACAAAACTCTTCCACACACTCAAGAGACTCACCAGCAAGTTCAATCCTTTCATGCCTGACATCTCCACCTGCTCTCCCTGACATGCCGCACACATAAAATCAGCATTATCTCGCAGTACCTCAGATACCACTACATCTCTTGTGCACGCATTTATCACAAACACTGCACAAGATGGAATTTCTTCCAACGCCCTTGTGGCAAACTGCTCATGGCCAATCTCCCTCGTCTTTGACAGTACCGCCACCAACCCTAGATATCATCACTTTTGTTTTATCTGCATTTACCTTTAAGCCCTTGTGCCCTATACCATCTCTCCACTTCCTAAATCTTTCCTCCACCTCCTTTTCATTCTCTGCATTCAACACCAAATCATCAGCATACAATGTCTCCCACGGGAGTCGGTTTCTGAAGTCACGTGAGAGGGCTTCAAGTACCATGATAAACAACATGAGACTCAAAACTGACCCCTGATGCACACCAACTTTCACGGAAAACTCATCACTCAAATCACCATTTACTCTTACCTGGGTGTGAGCACCCACATACATAGCCATAACCTCCCTAACCAGCCACTCCTTCAAGCCAAGCTTTCTCATTGCCCACTTTGCCACATCTCAAGGGACTCTGTCAAAGGCCTTTTCCAAATCAACAAAAACAAAATACAGATTCCTTTTCTTCCCAATATATTTTTCCTTAAGCTGTTGGACAATGAATATGGCATCAGTGGTCTCCCTGCTTGGCATAAACCCAAACTGCATCTCATCAATATTCACTCTTTCTCTAATCATACCCTCTAGAACTCTCTACATTACCTTCATTATCTGATCTAAAAGCTTTATACCTCTATAATTTCCCCTTTCCAAGGCATCACCCGTCCCTTTGTACACATTTACAATTACACCTTCAACCAATCATTTCGGACAACACACTCATATATAATCATATTTATCAGGTCCGTGACTAACCTCACCCCTATATCTCCTGAGGCCTTCAACATTTCGGCAGTCAACCCAGGCACACCTGCTGCCTTCCCCACCTGCATCCTGCCTATTGCCTCACTCACAGTAGCAGCGTCAATCAAAGGCCAAGGACCAGACACTGGTCTTGGTCATTTACTGGATTATGCAGTGCATTTTTTTTTTCTGACAACAAAACACTCACCTTACGAGGTTTAGAGGCTGGTCTACAGTATGTTGACGTCATGAATCATAAACAGACTAATGGAGGCAAGGATATTAAGGCTCTTCTTGTGTACGTGCATAGTTTCTGAAATAAATTTTCTGATTTACAGGTTTATGTTCTTGTTCAAAATTATGATGTAATAGGTGTAATAAAATCATGGCTCAACATGGAACAATGAGATATTTTAGCGGAATACAACATACCAGGTCATGATATTTTCAGTAGTGAGAGAAATAATAGACTGGGGCGTGGCGTACTGTTATATATTAAAGTGAGACTTCATCCAGTCATCATTCCTATGCCCTCTATTGATGACGTATACGCTATTTATCTCCACCTTAAAAATGCATCCTGCAGCAAAAAAGTTCTTGGATTAATTAATTGTCTGCCAGCACAGTCCAGTAACACCGAGAGTAAAATTTACAGTCAAATTATTAAATTATGTAGCACCTATAATACTGTAACCTTTGGTGATTTTAATTTACCGGTTGCCAAATGATTGTTACAGGGTCGGACCTGTACACTTACATGCAAGAAAGCTCATTGCATCAGTTCGCGGACTGCCCATGTTAGATATGATTTTGGCCACACTGGAAAACTTAGTAAATAATGTTATTGTTGGGGAAGAGTTTGGTACTGGCGACCATTGCGTGATCATATTCAACATCGGTTGCGATAACGACAGTGTCAGGGCTAGTTACAAGACAGAGCATGAATACAAAACAGCGGATTTTCATAAATTAAAGGAAACATATATTTTGTCTACTGACTGGAATCCCAATGTTCAAACAGTAAATGTTAATGATACTTGGAAATTATTCAGAGATTCTCAGTAAACCAGTAACATTACGTATTCTAATGCAAAACCAACGGCCTGTTCAAAATAATAAACAAATAGTGGAATACGGAAATGAAGTATTGCCTATCAGCTATAAAAAAAAAAAAAAAAAAAAACTTCCACACTAAAATTATATTGTCACAAAGAATCAAAGTGATAAAAATAGATATGGTGCTCTTCATCGAAAAGCAAAAATATTAATAGAGCAAAATAAGAAAAAACTTTGAAACTCTCACTGAGTTTATCAGTAAATCCAACCCAACAGAATTTTTGAGCTATATCAGGAAAAGAAGGTATTATCACCAACAATAGGCCCACTAGTCACTGATAATGGAGAGTATAACGAAGAAACAGAAATGGCTAAAGTTATCAACACTTCTTTGCATCAGTATTTGCAACTGAAAATACAGGTTACTTTCTCACAGCTTTTCCTGTTCCCTTAGAAGAAGGCAAAATATATAGTGATGTTACTGTTAGCATGAATGATGAACGACTTGCCACTGGTAAACGTAAACTGAAGAAAACTCCAGGGTCAGATAAATCATTTTTGCACACTGTAAAGGAAGCAGTGAATAAAATATCTACGCTATCAGCAGAGCAATTAAAAAAAAAATCACTAAGAAACAGACAGGTGCATCAAGAATGAAAAGTAGCAAATATTACCCCAATATATAAAAAAGTGATATATTCAGTATTTGTCATGAGACCAGATCTTCTGACATTGTATATCTCAATTTTCAAAAAGCATTCGATAAAGATCCCCATAACAGATTACTTCAGAAACTGAATGTGCTTGGGTTCAGAGGCAATGTTCTGAGATGGACTGATAACTGGCTTACAAAAGGTAAAATGAGAGTTGTAATAATTCATAAAGTATCAGACCGGAAAGATATTACTAGTGGTGTGTCACAGGGTTCATTATTGGGTTGTATTCTGTTATTAACATACATAAATTATTTAGGTGATGGTTTAACTTGTAAAATAACCAAAATTGCTGATGAGACTAAAATTGGAAACAGGGCAGACACATCTTTACTGAGGTTGGCAATACAGAGTGACCTCGATCGACTTGTCAGTTGGGCCCAAGTTTGGCAGTTGTACTTTAATATTAGTAAATGCAAAGTGTTCAACATTGGCAATAGAAATGGAAAAGCTAGTTACACCATGAAATATATCCAAGTAGTTAATTACAGTCATAAAAAACACTTTGAAATTAAAACAGCAAATGATCTTAAGCCATGAAACAGTGTACTGAGGCTGTTAAGAAAGCCAACATATTAATTTGATTCATTGGGAGAGTATATTATCGTCAACTTATATAATTCTCTAGTTCGCCCACACTTAGAGAGTTGTGCCCAGCTCTGGTCACCTTATTGCAAAAAGGATACAGAGAAATTCGAAAAAGTACAACGAAGGGTGGCCAAAATGACATCTAGACCAAGAAATAAACCATATGAGAAGCGTTCAGAAGCCCTGAATCTTTTTATCTTAACTAAACGCAGATTACGAGGACATTTAATTCAAGTATTTAAGATATCCAAAGGACATGATAACATTGCTGTTAATAAATACCTCACAGTTGATGACTCCAATTATACTAGAGGCAATAGACATGAAATAAATGGCACATGATTCCATCTGCAATATGCTGAGCATTTCTTCCTTAAAAGAGATGTAAATATTGTATATGGAACAAATCACCCTCCAGTGTAGTAAACTGTAATATCATACTAACCTTTAATGGTTGCATGGATAAGCATATGTTTAACTCCCAGCTTATATATGTTTACTCCTGAAAGAAAGGTTTCTGTATATGTAAACTTTTTTTTTTCCGGAGCCCAGATGATATAACCAACAGAACAACACTGATAAATACTGTTGAATTGCTTTTCAGGTGGAGAGTTTAGATTAAAATTTTGTTTCCCTCATTCTTATGAAATTTCCATGACAATTTTTCTACGGTGCATGGTGATCCTTCTCACTATTTCCTGCCTGCTTCGGCTGGAGGGTTCGGTTGGTGGGGAGGTAGCCTTCCTGCTTTTCTATCCTTTCCTAAACTGGTGGAATAGTTTTGTTAGTTACAGCCTTTCCTAAACCAAGTAGCCATGAAAGGACTAACAGGTCCGTTGCTGTTTGCCTTCTTTTGTACTCCTTGTACTTCTTTGATTTTACCGGGAATGGTTATTGCTTCCAAGGCTGAGGGCCATCTAAATGTGCCTCGTGTATTACGGAGGTTATTTTCTCTAGCATGGAAGCATATGTTCCTTTCTCTTACCGTGTGACTAATGAAAGAAAAAAAAAAACGGTTTAGTCACACTTGTTTTAATGCTGACCACAACAAAAGAAAGGTATACAAAAGGTACCTGAGCCAACCCACCCCTGAATCTCATCTCTTTTATGTCTCTGCCCAGGATGGTGCTAATAATGGTTTTCACACTACTAAAAATAATTTCGTTTATCCTAGTCTAAATGCCCTGAACTCTTTGATTCCTTGACACCTTGCCAAAACCTATCTAACAGCCTTATTTCATCATCTGTCCCTTCCCTCCTCCATTCCATTCTCATGGCTCTGTTGCTGTCTTTTCTACTGATAAAGCAGAAATCTTCACTCACTTTCTCCTCCAATTCCACCATAGATGATTCCAGTGCCGTTCCCCCATCACTGCCCCACTCTGACTTCCTCATGGTTGACATCAATTGATGTGTTTTCTGCCATCACTCGCCTCAATACTAACAAGGCATATAGGCCCCACGGGGCTAATCCTGTTGCCCTCAAGAACTGTGCTTCTGTCCTTACACCCTACCTAGGTAAAATCTTTTGTCTTTTTTTTTTGATAACTTGTACTTCTCATTCAGCCTGACTCAAAGGTAGGTGACCTTTCCCAGCTCTATTGCTACTGGCCATTTTCTTAACATCATGTATTGCTAAAGTTTTTGAATCTATTCTTAACACAAACTTTTTAAAGCAGCCTTCATACCGATCATCAATATGGCTTACGCCAGGGACGCTTCCCTGGCGTTCTTATCACCTTCCGTTCAGACTCTTCTTTATCTTCCTTTAGGGATTTTGGCGAAAGCTTTGCCATTCCACATGACATCTGAAAGGCTTTCAGTCGAATCTGGCATAAAGCTTAAATTTCCAAACAGCCTTCTTTTACATTCTATCCTTCTATATGTGCCTTCGCCTCTAGCTAACTTTCTGGTTGTTCTATAGCTGCTGTTGTAGACGGCCACCGTTCTCATAGAGTTTTCAATAGCGGTGTTCCTCAAGGCGTTGTCCTATCACCAACACTCCTCCTTCTATTCACCAGTGACATTCTAGGCTTTGCATTCTAACCCTATCCACTCATATGCCCATGATTCCATCCTTCACCTTTTCATCCGTTTCTTGCAGCGTCCATCTCTGCAGTTACTTCAACGACATGGAATGAAGCTGTGACACACTTAACATCTAACTTGTCTCATATCTCTGACTGGGGTAAAAGTAATCTTGCTGTTGTTAATGCATCAAAAAATCAGTTCTTACATCTTTCGACTGGTCAGTATCTATCATAGAAGTATTCTCCGATTTTTAACATTATCCAGCTCAATCTGACAATCATCATCTTTATAACCTACTTGGAGTTTCATTCTCTCGAGATTTATCATGGAAAGAACTTTATCACCCATTTTGTAAAATCTGCTTCCAAGAGAGTAGGTGTGGTAAGCCGATTCTGTGTCTTGTTTACCCATGCACAGTTGTTGATTATATGCAGTGTTTTATTCGCCCTTGTGTTGAGTACATCTTTCATGTGTAGGGTGGTTTCCCACACACAGCATTTCTCAGCAAGGTGGAGTCAAAGGCTTTTCGTCCTTTTTTCTCTCCGTCTTACCAGTTCCCTTCACCCCACGTCTCTTCAATTCATTGTTGCATCTTTATATAATTATCACTGCTTCAATCGTCATTTTTCGTATGGTCTGTCTGTTGCATGTCTTCACCACTATGGTGGGATCGTAGCTTTTGTTTAGCAACAAACTCTCACCCTTTTCTGTCCAGCTGTCTTTGCAAGAGTTAACTTTTACTCCCAGTCCTTCATGTATGCAACAGGTCAACTCCGGAATATTCTTCCTCTGTTTGTATTTCCTGCTGCCCTTAACCTCCAGTCTTTTAAACGCAGTGTGTCTAGGCATCTCGAAATGAATGGGTCTTAAATATGGCTCTCTTTTATTTTTGTTTTTGTCTCTTCAGGCCAGGAGCAATTTTACGGGTTTCTGGCCTTTGGTTTGTTTTTCCAGGCATAAAAAAGTAAGAAAATTTATGGTTATAGTAAAGCATAAAATAGCAGAATTATCACTGTGGTGTTATAAATTCCTTTCGTCAGAGAAGTCTTCCGCTCGGAAGCAACCTGAAAAATGTCAATCTTTGGCTGTGGTGGAGCTCAGAATCTAATATAATCGCCTGGAGTTTGTTGGAATACAGCAGGAATATCGTCATTTTAAGTCAACACCTAAATTAAATCAAAACCGTGGAGCAGGTTTTTCACAGGCATTATATAAATTACTTTGTCGTTTGCCTGAATAAAGTAAATAGCTCATAGCTTGCAGCCAGATGATAAAACAATACCTTTACAATGTCAGACGACCATCGAGTCCCTCATTTTCTCTGAGTTCAACATGTTAGTGGGTTTTATTGTTTTAGTGTTTAATAGTTACTTAAATATATGTTTTCTAGTTTCCTTGATTGTTGTTATATGGTGTATATTATTCATCATGGTTTAGCATTCTCTAATATTTGCAATTCTAGGGCACCTTATGGCCTGCCAGATTTAGCCTCATACACGCATAGCCAAATATTTATTCATGCGATCATTCAGTTATTTCTTTAATGATCCTGAAAAATATACCAAATCTAAATACTAATTGGATTATTAACGTGCTGTATGGAGTATCACTAAAAATTACTCTCGATCAAACCTTTAACAGCAGCTAGTTATCTCACGACCATAGATTTTTACGTTTTACAATTTATTAGTTGGCATAACCCCAAGCCTTGAGCTTCAGATAGGAAAAAGAAGGCTTGGATGAAGTATGAACGGACTGATGGAGTTAGCTCAAACTTGCTTTTGTTGTGTGTGTGTGTGTGTGTGTGTGTGTGTGTGTGTGTGTGTGTTCTGTTTATATTTTGCTTGTCAGTTTGTATTCACAATTTACTCTGCACGGCGCTAATAATTTGACCGTTGTGAGAGAAGAATATTTTTTACGTTGAATGATCTATACGTCGGATTTTTCCTGGTGACTCTCCGCTTACCTCTTCCGTAATGAAATATTTTCAGTTTTATATAGTAGCACCTCTTCTTTACTGAACTACCTTTAACTTCACACTTCATTATTATTCTTAATTTTAGTTGTCTTTTAATACAAACATCGATGCCAAGCAAACAATGCAAAGGAATATAAACTTTCGATATGGGAAAAATAAACTGGTTAGGATGCGGCGTCAGAACCTCCTAAGCCCACAAACAGATATCAATCTGTCTTTGATGTTGCTGCCTCCAGGATTCTTCTCTGCAGGTGATGACACTTAAGGGACATTGCCTTTGAACACTGCCTTTGCTAGGAAACGGTTAACGCATTTCATTTCATCTGCACCATTTCATAAGTACCCACTCACCCGTTTAATGGCATATATCAGTATCGGTTCATATGAGGCCCAAGTCAGTAATAGTAATGTGCTTATGGACGTTTAGAATGAAAGCCAGTTTAAATAATCAATTTCAGAGATTACATACAAATATTGTCATATGCGGTCCAAGTTAGTAACATGACTTAGAAAGGAAAAGAATGGGAATCAGTGTAGAATATGGGAAAGTTCTTATCTTTCTAGATTTATTTTATTATTATTATTATTATTATTATTATTTTTTTTAAACTGGATATGCAAAGTAGGCGCGTCTCTTACCCGCTGGGTACCCATTTCAGATAAGCTGATGTACAGATGTGGTTAGACTGCAGGGCTCAATAGTAACCAAGGAGACTCAATCCCACCTTATAACTAAGGCTGATCGAATTTCATGCAGTGTCGACTTACTATTCAAGTGTGGGCGTGGCTCAGTTCTGTCAGATTAAAACAAGCCGACTTTAGCCAATTCTTGGAGTATTAGTAAGAGTGAACTTAACCGAGTTGTGCCTGTCTGTTTTAGCTAAACATCTTGCTCCCGAAGGAGATGGCCACCTATCCTTTGCCATCAAGCTGCCCTCCTTCCATTTCACACCACCCTCATTCATATACCTTTCCACCCCACAGCTTCAATCTTATTCGGTCTCCCACTCTAGCTCACTCACATACACTATTCTAATCAGTTTCTCATCCAACATTGTTTCTGCGTCCTCATAGTATATGATTTGCTCGTAATAGCAGTTGCCTCAAACCAAAAACCTGATCGTGAATGTATGGTAGTTTGGATAAATGCCAATATAACTTGCAATGCACTGAGGTCCGTAAATAGCTTTCCACTAGAAACTCACCAGGCCGTATCTTACGTATTGCAGAGACAACCCAGTCTGCTGGTGTGGATTGTGAGGGTAGGAAATGTTTAAATGATACTGGATAGGCATTGATAACATTGAATGGACTATCCCCGCAACACTCAATAAATCACCCTGCGGAGTGGAAGAGGAGCGATATATGTAAACCACCCTGTATTGCGGAGAGAGCAAAGTATCAGATATCCTACCAGGCTTCAGAGACTTAGCAAGTTGTGTGTTGCATGAAGTTGATAGTATTCTCGATACAGCTGAAAAGTTTAGATGGAAGTTTAGCAGATGAACGGAAATTCTGGAAACTGAGCAAGCGGATTAACCTTGTATAAATATATCTGGGCTTTTATCTAAGCGTGTATACCCATGATTTCTGAATCCATGTTTGGTGGTGTTTGTGTAAAGGTGAAATTAGCTCAAGTCTTACAAGCCTCATTTTGGAGGATGTAACAAGTGAAATACATTTACACTTTGTCGAAATGTTTTCGGGAGGAATTGTGTATTGATGAAGGTTGCTTGGTTCTGAATACCTTGGTTTATTGGCGAATATTTCACCCAAGTTGCGCTGTCCCGATACTCAGAACTGAACAGAACATTCCCTTTTACTCTATGTCTTGAATGCCTAATATAACTGTGTCCTTTGCTCCAGTCTATAAGGAACCACACTACGTAACACTTAATTCATTCATAGATTAATACCTGAGCTGCCATGTCAAATCTGACTTAAATATGTTAACCAACACACACACACACACACACACACACACACACACACACACACACACACACAAACCATCATCGTCATCATCAACAACATTATGATCAGAAGGAAAAGAAGCAGAATTACCTTATTCCGACCAAACATATCCCCAGATTCATTCGTGTCTAACACATTTACCAGGCTGCATGAGCCAAGTAAATACACTCTTCATTCCTGATCAAATGCAAAGGCTTCCTTTTCTCTTGGTAGATCCAAACAGACAGTATTAGTTTATTTATAGCGATTTGTATTTTACCACTAGCTTTTAAGTAATAAATGTTAAGAATATATAAAATACAATTTAAAATGCGTGGGTTGAAAAACAGTGCCCCCGGAGAATACCATAGTACCCCCGACGACAGGGCAAAACAAAAACAGCGTAGTGTGCCCACAGATACGCCGACACCCCCACACGTACCCCACGGGATGGCCGCCAATAGCCACCACCACTCCGGGCAACAGTGACACATGTCAGCCCGGGCCGTGCGCCCCTGTGACATGCAGCCACCACGCCGCTGCCACCGTAGGAGAAGGACACTACCTTTGCGTAGTGGAATTGCTGAGCCGCCTAGGGGTGGAGTTAGAAACTATACTCCAGACGGCGCCCCTCTGGTAGAGACGATATATGGTCGCTCCCAAAGTGTTCTGGTAGAGACGATCTATGGTCGCTCCCAAGGTGTTCCGGTAGAGATGATCTATGGTCGCTCCCAAGGTGTTCCGGTAGAGACGATCTATGGTCGCTCCCAAGGTGCTCCGGTAGAGACGATCTATGGTCGCTCCCAAGGTGTTCCGGTAGAGACAATCTATGGTCACTCCCAAGGTGTTCCAGTAGAGACGATCTATGGTCGCTCCCGAAGTGTCCCGGTAGAGACGATCTATGGTCGCTCCCAAGGTGTTCCGGTAGAGATGATCTATGGTCTCTCCCAAGGTGTTCCGGTAGAGACGATCTATGGTCGCTCCCATCCTCGTAAGACGATCTATGGTTGCTCCGAGAGTGTCGTGGTAGAGACGACCCATCGTCGCTCCCTCCCTCGTGAGACGATCTACGGTCACTCCGAAGGCGTGCAGAGTAGAGAGACGTCCCCATGGCAGGAGACTGGAGCCCAGGTTTCCTGTCCCAGAGTGACCCAGACAGGCCTCCCAGCCTCCCCTGGTCTCTGTACCCTACGCCTGGCTCTAGAGCAGACGCACCTGACGGACCCCAGTGGAAGTCGCTGCCGCAGCTGTCCCCTGTCAGCACCCCTAGATGCTGGAGACCGCAGTCCACAGTCTCTCTCGGTTCTCCCCAGGACACCCGGTCGTGATCTCTCTGCGCCTCCATGACGCCGGGACCTATCACAGAGGTTCCTGGAGCTATTCGGCCCCAGTCCCGGGGGCCACACGCCGGAGCCAAGTCCGGAAGCCACGGGAAGTCCAGGACGCGAGAGGACGCCCTTACGAGCTATCTCGTGCCCTCTCGGCACGCATTGCATTGACGGTGCCCCTAGCCCAGCATGATCACCGATGACATGTTCCTGCCTATCCCCCTGATGAATACGTGTGATATTGTAGCACGAGTGATTTAGGTTAAGTGTGATTACCCCCAATGTAAGTATTGTGCAGTGATTTCATATAGTGAATATCAGGGTACATCAGATCACAGTGAGAAGTTAAAGGACGAGGGTGTGGAACAAGATCTGATTGACTATACGTGTGAGTGACATCTCTGTTATATAACTAATAAGCCCGTGCCTATAAAGACATACCCCCATTACTGTCAAGGAATATTGCGAAAGGAAGTATTAATAGTATTCTCTCCTTTCCCCCACGCTGTGGAACAAGATCTGATTGACTATACGTGTGAGTGACATCTTTGTTATACAATTAATAAGCCTGTGCCTATAAAGACATACCCATTACTGTAAAGGAATATTGTGAACGGAAGTATTAATAGTATTCTCTCCTTCCCCCACACTACCAATAAATCTTGTTCACCACCTGTTCTCACTCCCATATCTCAAGTAAGTGTGAGTCAAGGATAAAATCAATTGCCAAAGTATTTTGGCTAGTGGAAACCATATAAACTTCACGGCTAATATCTGCCTCCTTCCAGTATTACCATAACTTTCCCCTAGCCGTCACAAGTCACTCCCCGCACTTCCCCTATCTCCTCCTATTGAGACTCAACCCCTTCCCGCGCCCCCGCGTGCGTGCCTATATTTACTGCACTGCTGTTACATCAGGATTGTTTGTGTTGTCATTAGTATCAGAGAAGCAAGTATCCTGCGAGATACTCATATCCTAGATAAGGTTTTATATTGCTATATATTGTGTTGTAATATCTGCTGATTTGTCCTGTGTCTGACTGTGGTAATATATGTGTAAAGGTTGTTGCCTAGAGTTTTTGTGTCCTGCCTCTCTTTATTGCACTAGCTCCGGTCTCGAAAGAGGACCCCGCTCCACGTTAGGTGAAATAGGAACGAGAAGTCGAGCCTAATTTCACCTAGCATTACACTGGTGGCCAGCGGTGGTTCTAGACCCGGGCGTAAGAGAGAGGTAATCAGGAAATATTTGGCAAAATGGCAACTAAACCGCACGTTCAGTTACTCAAGTTTGACCCCGACCAGTATGATATACACACATATCTGGCAATAATTAAACCCTTACTGGATATTGGCTTTAAAAATGACCAACAAAAAATTGCAGTCACACTACCACTGTTGGGTAAAAAGGCGGCGAACATAGAGCCGAAAATCGTCCCAGAACTTACCTCGCAGAACTTTACAAAGCACACTGTACAAGCCATCACCCCATCATTGGGGAAAGTAGTGGCTCTATCCAAATTGGATAGCTTTTCATTCGACGGGGATTTAGATAATACTCTGATACAGGCAAGACGCCTGGTTACTGCTGCCTACCCGGAGGCAGATGATGAAACCCGGGATCAGCATACATTTAATACTCTGCTCAGAGTACTCCCAAGTGTTATAAGACACTTCACTATCCATGATCCAACAGGAGACTTGGATAGAGATATCAGTTTAATGAGGCGCCTTTTAGCCGTCCATGCCACCCCTCAACGCATCGGCGAAATAAATCAATTCCCCGTTGACCTCATCACCGTCAACCCATGGGAATTTTCTCCGTGCTACCACGGATGTCCGATCCACGACATCCGTGAGCAGCTAGAGGCTGCCCAGTGCAGCCAAATGACACGAGGGCGCTTACAAACCTCCCCACCATACGCAAATTCCCCTAGGCCTCAGGGGAAGAAAATACAAAAAGGGAAACACAAAAAGCGCCCTCCCACTGCCCCCGCATCCCACCGTTATGACGGGGGCCACCTCACCTCTCCCCCAGTCTACGACAGGGGAGAATGTTATCTTTCCTTTTCCTCCCCTCTCACTATCTCTTCTGTTCTACCTTCCCCTATTCCTGCCCTTAGTTCTAACCTTCCCACCCCACACACCACTATACCCCCCTCAACACAAAACCGGCCTCCCTCTTCACAGGCCTCCTAGGACCCTCTCCTCATCTTCCCCTAACCTACTTCCTAAAACCACCTCCCCTACCACCTCAGCCTCCACCGCCTCCACCACCCTCCGCACCTCACCTGACATCTCACCCGCCACGCCTCACTCACCCTCACCACTTCCCTCCGCCGCCTCACCCTTTCCACCCAAGCCCACGTGCCCCGCCCACCCCGCCACCCCCGCAGGACAACCCACTACCACAGCCCTCTCCCCTCCACACCTACGCACGCCCACTCCGACGATCTCACCTTCTCCCGCGCCCCCAACGCGCGAGACAGCCCGTGCTAACAGACCCCACCCACCCCGCACGCCTACTTCCCAGCATGATCACCGATGACATGTTCCTGCCTATCCCCCTGATGAATACGTGTGATATTGTAGCACAAGTGATTTAAGTTAAGTGTGATTTCCCCTAATGTAAGTATTGTGCAATGATTTCATATAGTGAATATCGGGGTAAATCAGATCACAGTGAGAAGTTAAAGGACGAGAGTGTGGAACAAGATCTGATTGACTATACGTGTGAGTGACATCTCTGTTATATAATTAATAAGCGTGTGCCTATAAAGACACCCCCATTACTGTAAAGGAATATTGTGAACGGAAGTATTAATAGTATTCTCTCCTTCCCCCACACTACCAATAAATCTTGTTCACCACCCGCTCTCACTCCCATATCTCAAGTAAGTGTGAGTCAAGGATAAAATCAATTACCAAAGTATTTTGGCTAGTGGAAACCATATAAACTTCACGGCTAATATCTGCCTCCTTCCAGTATTACCATAACTTTCCCCTAGCCGTCACAAGTCACTCCCCGCACCTCCCCTATCTCCTCCTATTGAGAAGCAACCCTCTCCCGCGCCCCCGCGTGCGTGCCTTATACTGCACTCCTGATACATTAGGATTGTTTGTGTTGTCATTAGTATCAGAGAAGCAAGTATCCTGCGAGATACTCATGCCCTAGATATGGTTTTATATTGCTTTATATTGTGCTGTAATATCTGCTGATTTGTCCTGTGTCTGATTGTGGTAATATACGTGTAAAGGTTGTTGCCTAGAGTTTTTGTGTCCTGCCTCTCTTTATTGCACTAGCTCCGGTCTCGAAAGAGGACCCCGCTCCACTTTAGATGAAATAGGAACGAGAAGTCGAGCCTAATTTCACCTAGCATTACACAATTAACTATGTAACAGTGTTGATAATACAAAAAACCCTATATGCCGTGATTTCCATATCAGTATATCCCAGACACCCCAACAATGTTTTCTGCTGCCTGTGCCTGTTGTGTCCTGTGTGTGCCTGAAGGTTTATTCCCTCTCTAGTTCCCACCCCTTCAAATCACACAAATGAGCTTTTACCTGCAGGGAGAGTTGGGCCAGCCACAACCAGTAATTATCATTATTATTATTATTATTATTATTATTATTATACGGTAGTTCGGTCACCTAAACTCTTACACGCTCGGGACAACTCTCGTACTCTTCCAGCTAACGTTATAACCTGGTAGCCGGACTGCGGGTTATATCCTATCCAGCACCTCTTCAGATTATATACAATGTCAAGTAAGAGTAACAACTATGATACAGAATGGTCTATCGGGGAGGCGTTGGCTCAATGGGTAGAGAGGTGGCTTGTAGTCCTAACGGACCCGGGTTCAAATCCTTCTGGGGCAGGGAACAGTTTAAGGATTTGAATTTCATAAAAATCAGACTTTACTGATCTACCAGAAGACCCGCCGATATGTAAAAATACCCCCTCTACTACCAATACACCAGTCCTGTATGAGACAGCCCTAGCATGTATTCAGTATGGACGGTGGGTGTTAGCGCCGAAGTGGTGACATGTAGAGGTGTGCGGTACGTAGGAGGGCTACTGGGCCTTGAAAGCAGGCTGTGAAGCCTATGCAAAGAGTCGGACACATAAAAAAATAAAAATACCGAAAATAAGGAACTAACTACACTACAGAAAAGGAATAAACCATTTCTTGTGGGCTCTCTTAAGATGATTAAAACTGTCCGGCAGTAACGAAAATCAACTAAAACTGACGTCACTATGTTGCAGAGCTTAACATTCACAAATTGTTTCCTTTGTCTTCACACTTGCTATCTCTTCCCCCATCCAGTGTGAATTATATATCCAGTTGTGTATACAGTAACTCGATTTCATCCCCTCGCCCTTTGTACAGTACGATTTGTTTTTAATAACAGCAAGTTTAATCGAATCCTTGATTTTGCAGCCATAGTAGGTGGTGGCGACCATCATGCATTCAATTGATATAGTGCTGCCTATTTCTTCCTTCACCTTTATCATTCTCTTTCTTTGTCTGCCCTCCCCTATTTTTCCTAACTTTCTGTCACTTTTTATTGGTCTTGTTTCCTTTTCAAGTTGCTTTACATTGAGTGGCAAGTCAAATGGTTTCCTGTAACTCAGGAGTGCGAGGGTTCGCTCCCCGCCGGGATAATAAACTTTGGAAGCGCTCTCCCGGCCATGTACTGCTTTGGCGGACACAAAGGGTGCTGTGGTTGAACCAGTGTCGCATACAGTAAAGTATGTTTGCACCCAGTCGGCTTGTGCGGGTCAATTACACTCGGTTCACAAACTACACACACATCCAAAGCCACTACAACATTCCAATCACACTTACAAGCACTTCTCACCCTACATTCACTCTCTACCAGGCAGCCTAAGCCATTGGCTGTATCGTCCCCACTTCGGTCGGGATAGGCCGATATATATATATATATATATATATATATATATATATATATATATATATATATATATATATATATATATATATATATATATATATATATATTTACTGGATATAATCAAACAGTATTATAATCAAACGGCTGATGATATATATATATATATATATATATATATATATATATATATATATATATATATATATATATATATATATACATCAGCCGTTTGTGTTTCCTCTGCACGACCTGCCTATCCCGACCGAAGTGGGGAGATACACCCTATTTATCTCTACCAAGTGACTTAGGCTATCTTGTAGAGATTGAATGTAGGATGAGAAGTGCTTGTAAGTGTGACTGTAATATTGGAATGGCTTTGGATATGTGTGTGTAGTCTGTGAACCAAGTGTAATCGGCCTGCACTTGTTGACTGGATGGAAGCATACTTTATAGTACCCGACACTGGTTCAACCATAAAACCCCTTATGTCTGCCAAAGCAGTACATGGCCGGGTAAACACTCCTAAAGTTTACTACCCTGGCGGGGTGCGAACCCTCGTTCTCCCATGTACGAAAATGCATACTCTACCCTTGTACCACAGAGGCTCCATGTATATATATATATATATATATATATATATATATATATATATATATATATATATATATATATATATATATATATATATATATATATATATATATATATATATATATATATATATATATATATATATATATATATATATATATATATATATACCGTATATTGGAAGCCCATTGCTGAACAAAGACCTCCCCCAACCTTCTCCACAAATTTCTTCACTAAGTTAAACCCTGCCACGTTTTGCATGCAAACTTCTCTATCTCATCTCTCCACCTCCTGTCTGGTGTTTTGCTGCTACGCTTACAATCACTTGGAGTCCAGTCAGTGAACCTCTTGCTTCAGCGTTATCCTTTATTCTTGCTACCTGGCCTGCCACCTCCATTTCTGTTCTCTTATAGCTTATATAATGTTTTTACTATAGTCTGCTCTCCCACCCAAGTTGATCTTTTCCTGTCTCTTAAAGGTATTCCAGACATTGAACTTTCCATTGCTCTTTGAGAATGGATTAGTTGATTTTCTATTGATTTCTTCAGTTTACAGGTCTCACAACCGTGCACCATAGCTGGGATTATACATTCTTTATACCTTTCGTTTCATATATAATGGCCAGCAACTTTTCATGATGTCTGTATGTTTACCGAAAGCTTTCAATCCAGTTGTTTTGCGTCTTATCT
This sequence comes from Coenobita brevimanus, assembly GCF_032717465.1. Taxonomy (NCBI): domain Eukaryota; kingdom Metazoa; phylum Arthropoda; class Malacostraca; order Decapoda; family Coenobitidae; genus Coenobita; species Coenobita brevimanus. The sequence continues at coordinate 11,448,079 of NC_136972.1, read as the reverse complement.
TGCTATCATGGTCTTTCATTATCGCTCGCCTTTAGATGGCGGAGCAATAATGTTTTTGCCTGCCTCTGTGTGTGTGTGTGTGTGTGTGTGTGTGTGTGTATGTATGTGTGTGTGTGTATGTATGTGTGTGTGTGTGTGTGTGTGTGTGTGTGTGTGCCTGTTCCCATTATATCCCATGAACGACTTGAGCTATCACCATGAAACCTTCAGGGTATCAAGATATGGCCGATATCTTGGCCGAGTTCGAAAATGGGCACTCGGGGTCAAGGCCAAGGTCACCAAAATGGCTGCCAAAGGTCAACTAGTTTTTATTGCCCGCCTTTAGCACCATTATATCTCATGAACGTCTTGAGCTATCATATGAAACCTTCAGGTTATCAAAATATGACCTAAATCTTGGACTTGACCAACAGCATGTTCTTTCGGGCGATTAGCATTCGGCTCCCGAATTACCTTCTTTCATTAGTTTTAATATTTGCCCAAAATAATATACCGCTCGACTTCTTGAAGAATTTCTTCGCCTATTCTGATGACGTTTTTTGATGCATTAGATTAAACATTTGTTTTACTCCGGTTCATCTTTAGCCCTACTTTGAGACTTCTTTCTGTTCTGGTAATTTAACATTTATTGCAATGTCTCTGCTGCTTCTGAGACTAGGACAATGTCACATGCAAACCATAAATGGTTTAGCTTTTCCCCATCTATATTTACTCCTGTGCTTTACCAGTCTAACTTTCAGTAAATACTTTCTTGGCATGCTGTACACAATTTTTGTAATATTGTATCTTCCTGACGCACGCCATTCTCAATCTTTATTTTTTTTTCCGAGTCTTTATGTAATTTAATTGTAGCAGATCCAATTTATATATGTTTTCGAGCAGTTTTACAATATGTTACGCCTCGTTCTCACCATTCCAACAGGGCAGTACTCCAGAGGTGGATGGCAAGCTGGTGATAGGGAGAGCTGGAGCTCCCGTTTCACCAGCCCTCAAGACTTGATTCTGACCATCTCCCTTTGCTGAACATTTGCAGTGCATTCATTTACACAGAGAGTAGGCCAGCATGCTCTCATAATACCTCTACCTTCAACTGTCTACACCACACTACATGCGCATAACATATCACACCTTCTATTCACTTTCTTTAGTAATGGCCGCTGCAATGATACTATCAAATGAGGTGGTACCTCGGATTGCCACCACCGGCAGGGTAGGGCTGGTGGCATAGGATTCTCCTGGTCGCCATCAAGTGACTGTGCCGGCAGCGACTGTTGCCATTTCCGCTTGTGCTCGTCAGCAAAGAAGTGAAAGTGCGGCCTTATTCTTCACCAACATCCACGGCCTTACCACAAATTTAAACTCAGTTCATTTTCCCTTCAGTCCATATCCCCTTTGGCCCTTTCCCTCACAGAACCACAAATCTCACCCCCAACTGATATATCTCCATTTTGTTTTCCCGGTTACCATCTCCTTACAAACTTTCATAGCAAGGGCGGCACCTGTTGTTATATCAAATCCAAATTTGAAGTTGACACTATTTTAAACTTCATTTCATCCAGTTTTGATTACTCATTATATAAACTAAATTGTCAAAACGTTACCAAATATATTTGTGTAGTTTATCGCTCCCCCAGTGCTTCTTCGGAACCCAGTGTTTTTTATTCCATATCCACACAGTTAAGTAACCTTAACCTTGCCCTTAGCACCGAAATAACCATTTTGGGTGATTTTAACATACATAATGTTGAATGGTTATTGCATTCTGCCAGGACTGACGACGCTGGTCTAGAGTGTGAGCTGTTTGCAGAATCGTTTAATCTCAACCAGCTGGTAAAGCAACCAACCAGAATACCTGATAATCCTGACCATAATGTCCATCTCTTGGATTTATTCCTGACAAATAATCCAGATCAATACAGGATAGAGGTACTGTCACCACGTGGATCCTCTGACCACACTCTCATCAAAGCCTCATTAGTTAACCCCCCCACAAATCCCCATTCTGAACCTGTCAGGGTGACCCAATGGCACTTTGATAGGGCAAACTTGGATGGATTTAGAAATTATCTTGCTGACATTCCATGGCAATCTTTCTTCTCTAGTGATCCCAATTACACCCAGTCCCACATTTGCGACTTAATATTATACTCAATTTTTTTTTTTTTTATCAAGGCGAAGATTCACTTAACAGATTGGTGATTATTGGCTGAATGCAACATTGCTTCATAATCTAGCGTTATTAACTGACAATAAATATGTGAGAGGGAAATTTGGGTTAGTAAATATTTTTTGGACATGCTGCATTCAGCCAGTCATCATCAACCGGTCAAGAGAATCTTCACCTCAATAAAATAAACAGGGTATAGGTGGCATGGATTTAGTCATACCAAGTCAACAGTTCACTAAAAGATCGAACTCTTGAAAATGGTTTGATGGCAACTGTGCCAGAGCAACAGCCCAAAAATCATTAGCATATAACTCTTACTTAAAATCAAAAACATCTGAATCACTCTCTCAATTTAAAATTGCTAGAAATCATGGAAAAGCTGTATTAAATCTAGCTAGATCAAATTATCTTCATTGACAAGCATCAAAACTACTTAACAACCCTAATGACAATAGAATATTCTTGGCAACTCTTAATTCTTTCAATAATAACTTTAACAAGTCATCTTCCATTCCCCCACTAAAATCTTCAGATGGCAACATTACAAATGACCCACGTGGGAAAACAGAAATTTTTGCCAGTACATTTGCTAAAAACTCTACCATAGACGATACCAGCCAGAATGTCGCAGTACTAGAACTTGACTCTCCCGAAACTGCCCTACTTAAAATACAGACAAGATACGTAAAATCCATCGCAGACAATTTACCTACCAACAAAGCTCCAGGCCCAGATGGAATTCCGCCAATTGTTTTGAAAAAGTGTTCCCCTGAACTTGCCTCTGTTCTAGCTAAATTATTCAGACTATGCATACGTACTTCTTTATTCCCAAATTCATGGAAAGAAGCCAATCCACCCAATTCCGAAGAAAGGAAATTCGTCTGACCTCTTTGATTACAGACCAATAGCTGTCACATCTGTTGGTAAGGTAGTTGAAACTCTAATTAATAAGCACATTGTTAAACATCTTGAATCCAACAACTTAATTAGTGATAGACAATATGGTTTTCGCCACGAAAGATCCACGATTAACATACTCAGTCTCCTAACTCACTGATTCTCATTAATCAATTGATCTACATGAAGACACTGATGCAGTAGCTCTTGATATTTCTAAAGCTTTCGACAGAGTATGGCACCGTTCCTTGCTGTCCAAACTCCCTTGCTATGGACTATCGTTTCTGTTCCTCTGATTTCTTCTTATCTTAGTGACAGGAATATAAGAGTAAAAGTAGATGATGTATATTCCAATTTCCACTCATTTAACGCCGGCGTGCCACAGGGGTCAGTTCTGGCACCAACTCTATTCCTGGTTCTTATTAATGATCTCTTATCTGTCACCCACAATCCCATCCACTCATACGCAGATGACTCAACACTACATAGTTCATTCACGCTCAGACATCCATTTACAAAGTCTAATATCCCTACCTCTCAACTCAGTTCAGCCATCTCCATAAATCAAGACCTATCTATGATCCGTGAATGGGGACAAAACAACCTTGTGTGTTTCAATGCTAGTAAAACTAAATATATACAATTTACTAATAGACAGATATTGCCAGATTCGTACATTACCTTGAGTGCCACTAATATTCCCATCTCCAAAAGTATTGAAAATCTTGGCGTTTCACTTAACAATGCCCTCAGCTGGACCTCTCATGTTAGATCACTTGCTATAACCGCCTCAAAGAAACTTGGATTATTGTACAGAGTTCGTAACTTCTTCGTTGATGAGCACTTAGCTATAATTTATAAGAGTCATGTGCGCTCTCAGCTTGAATATTGCTCACCCTCGTGGAATGGATGTGGAGAAGTTGCTTGAAAACAAGTAGATAAAATTCAGAACAAAGCTGTTAGAATTATGAACAACCCTGCCATTACAAAAAAACTACCTCCCCTGCAAGTAGGAAGGAATGTTGCCTCCCTTGCATTATTTTACAGATATTTTTTTGGTAAATGCTCAGACGAAGTTGCGTCCATGGTGCCACCTGTCCATGCTTTCCCTCGTGCTACTCGGGCATCTGGTAGCGCTCATGACTGGAATGTCACTCAGCCTTATTGCAGAACTTCTGCCTGTCAGAATTCTTTCATTCCCCGAACTGCATCTCTCTGGAACTCACTTCCCCAGAGTTGTTTCCCTCCAAATTTCAACCCACAGCTGTTCAAGTCTAACTGTTACAGATATTTTATGAACAAAGGACACCAGTAATCTGGCGTATGGATTATTTTTTTTTATTCATTTGTTTTTCCTTCCTCCATTCTTTTATTTAAAAAAAATATATATATATATAATTGATATGTGCTGCACTGAGTCGAAAGCCTTTTCATAATCAACAAAATCTAAACACAGTGGTTTATTACATAATGCACTTTTCTCAGTTAGCTGATTCCTTGTGTGTAGATGATCAGTTGCCAAATATATACCCGCTTCGGAATCCTGCCTGCTCACGAAGATGGTTTTCTTCCAAATTTGATGTTATTCCGTTCGTATGGACTATAGTGAAGAGTTTGTAAATAACTGATAATATGCTAATGGGTCAATAGTTGCGATGATCTTTTGAGTAGCTTTTTTATAATGTAAAATAATTATGGCATTACACCATGTTTTGGGAACTTTCTTCTTTTTTCTACGCTGAATAAATAAATGGGTGGGCCTGTTTTGTACTTCTACTCCTACATCCAGCGGTAAATCTGCTGCTGCTCCATCTTCTCTTGGGGCCTTCTCTCTTTTCATACTTTTAAGGGAAATGTTCATTTCGTCTGGTATTACATCAGGTATTTCACTTGCGTCAACTGAAAAGTTAGCTATTGGTATTATTGTCTTTGATGCATACAGTTCTTTGTAAAATTCTTCAACCTTATTCAGTACCTTATCTTTACACTTAATGAATCATCGTTTTTGTGTTTGAGTGATAGAATTTGTTCATTACCAAGTGCCATTGTACTTATAACCTTTTTCAGGCTTTATTCCTTTATTGAAGGTTTCATTGATCTGATCCATTTTCTCTCTCCTTTTTCTTCTTCTTCTTTTTTTCTGTATGTGTCCAACTCTGGGCATAGGCTTCACAGCCTGCTATCAAGGCCCAGTAGTCCTCCTACATACCATACACCTCTATCAGTCTTCTGTTGATAAGCATATTTAATTCCACTCGTTCTATTTGATCTTTCATTGATTTTACTTTCATTCCCTTTCTTGTTTTCATAAGCTCGAGCATCTTTTCCGAATATTTTTTGGCTTTGGTTGCATTACCTTTCCCTACTACCTCCGCTGCTTCTGTTTGCACTTTTATTAGGCTATGATTCGACTCATCATTGTCACACTATGCATAACTTAGAACCTGATATCTGTTTGTTATTTCAAACAGAATGGTGCTTTGTTTTCACTTTTGTTGGGTATGTCATTTTATTTTTAATTTTATATTTTTCATTGCTGAAACTGAATCTGGCTGTGCAACTGTGCAACCTGCCGTTCTGTGGTAATATCCTGTATTTACGTTGTTGACAACCGTGACATTTATGATCGTCGTTTATCTGCTATAATCAAGTCGATTTCATTTTTTCCCTCCATTTGGACTTCTCCAGTTCAATTTTCTCCTTGTCCTTTTGTGAAAGAATGTGTTAATTATTTTCATGTTATATATTTCAGCAAACTATACCACCATTTTTCCTCTTTCATTTCTTTCTCCCACTCAAAATTTTCCCGTACATTCTTCTCCATTTTTTGATGTATGAACTTTTGCACTGAAATCTTCCACGAGTATAGTATGTGTGGTCTTTTCTTCATCCATAATCTGGGAGATGTCATCAAAGAATGTTTCTGTTTCTTCATCTGAGCTTTGAGAAGTCGGTGCATATACTTGTATTCCTTTCAGGGGGTACTTTTTGCAGTCTAATGGCAATCCACGCTAATCTGTTACCGTATATACACTGCCGAACTTAACAATGTTTTCTGCAAGGTTTCTGTTAATTAGAAATCCTACACCACTAACTCGTTCATTTTGCCTTCATTTATAATATAGTAGGTGGGTGCTGTCTTGGAGTTGCATTAATTATTCTTCTTTTCTGTGGATGTCACTCAGTCCTACCATATTGCGTCTAATGCTTTATAATTCCGTCATTAAGTTAGCTATCAAATTTGCAATCTTCTGGGAGGGTTTTTATATAGTGCGTGTAGATCTTCATGGATTTCAGTTTGTTTAATGTCCCGGTCTTTAATTTGTTGAGACAGTGCTTACTCACTTTTGGTGGCACACTGCCGGTAAGCACAGGAGGCAGTGTGGTTTGACATTTAGTGGACGAAGATCCAACAGGAACGCCTGTCAAATCGTTTGCAATAAAAATCACGTTTCGTTGGGAGGATTGTGGCAAATAATCTCACCTCCCTGCCACATAGTTTCTGGTGAGATGTAAATTTTCTGCCACCATATTCAATATATTCAGTGGAGCCCTATATATTTGTAGGGGGTCCCAGGGTCTGCAACGTCTAAGACAGTACATTATCTGCATGGCCTTTCTCTATCTGCCACCCGAGGACACCCCAGGCAGCAGTGGCATCTTGTTCCAGGATATAATGAAAGGAAGGCAATGATTGATTATGTGTGTGTGGATGAAAGGATGCGAAGATGTGTAATGGATGCAAGAGTTTATAGAGGTTGGGGGAGTGGACTTTCTGACCACTACTTGGTGGTGGCCAGAATTACGATTCAATTAAGATGGAGGAATAGAAGAAGGGAAAGATGAGAGGAAGGAGTAGTTGCAAGGAGAGTGGAAAGGTTACAAGAGGATGAGAAAAAGGCAGAGTATAAGAGAGAAGTGGAGGAACGATTGGGCAAATATGAATTGGAGCAGATGGGAGACGTGGAAGGTGTGTGTAGGATATTTACAGAAGAAATATGTGCAGCATGTGATGTGGTGTGTGGAAGGAAGAGAAGACGGAGGGGGGTGCAAGGAACAGCGTGGTTGACTGAAGAGGTGAGACAGGCTGTGGCACAAAAGAAGAAAGCATACAATGAATGGTTGAGAAATAGGGGAGTGGAAGAAGTTGAGAGGCGGAAGAGAGAGTTATATGTAGAAAGAAAGAGAGAGGTGAAAAGATTAGTAAGAGAGAGTAAGAAGAGAGTGGATGAGGAATTTGGAAGGAATTTGAGTGTAAAGTGGAGGGACTGTAAGAAAATGTTCTGGAAAGAGGTGAAAAAAGTAAGACAGGGTGGAAGTGAAGTTAGCAGGGGAGTGAAAGATAAAAATGGTAGATTACTAGTGGAGAAGGGAGAAAATGTGAGCAGATGGAGAGAACACTTTAAGGAATTGTTGAACATAGAGGATGGAAGTAATGCGAGTATAAGTAGCTGGGGAATGGCTGGGAGAAGGAAGGAGGTGAGAAGACAGGAAGAAATCAGTAGGATTGAAGTTGTGGAAGCAATGAAGAAAGTTAAATCGGGGAAAGCCCCAGGAATTGATGGAGTGTGTGGTGAAATGCTGAAGCATGGGGGAGAGATAGTAGTAGAATGGATGTGGAAGATCTGCAGATTGGCCTGGGAGGAAGGTAGAGTCCCGGAGGATTGGAAGTCAGGTATAATTTTTCTCTTGTACAAAGGAAAAGGGGAAAAAGATGTGTGGGGTAATCATAGGGGCATTTGTCTTAATAGTATAATAGGAAAAGTGTATGATAGGATACTTATTGACAGAGTTAGAGAAAGAACAGAGAAATTAGTTGGAGAAGAACAGGGAGGCTTTAGGAAGGGAAGAGGTTGTGTAGATCAGATATTCATTCTTAGATCTTTAGTGGAAAAGTTTCTAGAGAAGGGAAAGAAGTTGTATGCGGCTTTCATGGATTTGGAGAAAGTATATGACAGGGAGGATAGACAAGGATTGTGGAAAGTGTTTAGAATATATGGAGTAGATGGGAAGTTGTTGAATGCTGTGAAGAGTATGTACGATGGTGCAAAGGCTGCAGTGTATGTGGATGGTGAACTAAGTGAATTTTTCTCTTTGAAAGTTGGGTAAAAACAGGGATGTGTCATGTCTCCATGGTTGTTCAATCTGTACATGGATGGGGTAATAAAAGAGGTACAAGGTAGGGTAGTGGATGTTGGAGTGGCCCTGGTGAGAGAGGATTGTGTTTGGAAACTCCCTGTACTGTTGTTTGCAGATGATACTGTGTTGTTGAGTGAAGACGAAGGGGAGCTGCAAGGCTTGGTGGATGATTTTGGGAGAGTGTGTAAGAAACGGAATCTAAAGATGAATGTAGGGAAGAGTAAAGTGATGGTCTTTGAGAGAGGTGAAGTCAGTGAATGTACAGCGAGGTTGGATGGTGAAATTGGAAAATGTGAGTACGTTTAAGTACTTGGGTAGTGTGATGAGTAAGGATGGAGGTTTGGAGGGTGAAGTGCTTGAAAGGGTACAGCAGGGAAGAAAAGTTGCTGGTTCTTTGAAAGCAGTGATAAGAAACAGGGAAGTGAGCATGGAAGTGAAAAAGTTACTACATGACAGTATTGTAATACCAACTCTAACGTATGGAAGTGAAGCTTGGACGTTGTTGGAAGGACACAAGTCAAGAGTGAGAGCAGTGAAAATGAGTTATTTAAGAGAAGCCTGTGGAGTCACATGGAGAGACAGGCTGACGAATGAGGATATAAAGGAGCGTTGTGGTGTGGATGTGGATGTGATAGGAAGCGTTATGAGGAACACACTGAGGTGGTTTGGCCATGTGGAGAGGATGGAGGGTGAAAGCCTGACGAAGAGAGTGTATGTGAGTGAGGTGGAGAGGGGAAGAGGGAGGGGGAGGCCGAGGATGAGATCGAGGGATGGGGTGGAGAGGTATATGAGAAAGGGGGGTGTGAGTTGGGAGCAGGGCAGTGAAATGGCGGGGGACAGGGAGACTTGGAGGCGATTTGTTTGTGGCCACCCCAAACGGGATTGAGGCGTCTGGCAATATATATATATATATATATATATATATATATATATATATATATATTTATATATATACAGTATTCCCCGTATTATCCAGATGCCCACTTTCTGGACATCCCCACTTACTGGATATTTTGGTCCTGGGATCCAACATTCCCAAAATGGGCCAAAAATCGCAAAAAGGAATTGAAAAAAAATCCTACTTTTTTCCGCCCGTAATTTGAACTCGGCGCGCGCGATGCGGACCAGCTGTGTTTTGGTGCGTAGTTCTGCCGCCGTCTGCTAGAGCGCCCCTGCATCCTCCCCACTTAACGCCCTTCTCTTGTTGTGAGTGCACGCTTGTGATCATGGCCGCCCATGTGCTCGCTTTTGTTGTGGTGCCTTACCTGCTGCAGGCTCTTCTGCTGCTCTCGTGCCTCTTATTAGTGTGTGTGATGATGGCCCCGCCGCCTGAGAAGAGGAAGAGAGTGGTTTTGACTCTGGAGAAGAAGAGGGAGATATTGGACAAGGTGGATGCAGGATGGTCAACCTCACACATCCTTAGTGAATTCAGCCTGGCCCAATCTACTTTGTTTGATATCAAGACATCCCGTGACAAACTCATGCAGTACACAGCTGACTTGTCATCGAAAAGCAAACGCAACGTGGAGAGGAAGATGATATTTACTACCCAGTATGCAGAAGTTGCCCGCTCCATGTTGATTTGGTATCAGCAGCACCGTGCTGCTGGTGTGCTGGTGCGTGGCATGGAGCTAAAGGCTGCTGCTGAGAAGATTGCAAGGCTTCACAACGCCCTAGACTGCAAGGCATCTGAGGGTTGGCTCTTCGCATTCAAGTTATGACATGGCCTTACCAACTGTAAGGCCCATGGCAAAGCTTCGGACGCCAACGAGGATGGAGTAGAGGAGTTTCGGCACAAGGTGAAGCGCTTGATCGACAGGGAGGGCCTCACTCTCGGTCAAGTCTACAACGCTGACGAAACTGGTTTATTCTATCGCTCTTTGCCAACGAAAACTCTAGCCGAGGAGACGGAGAAGCATGTACCTGGCCGCAAGCTCTCCAAGCAACGGATATCTGCTTTGTGTTGTACCAGTGCTAACGGCATGCACTGGCTTAAGCCCGTTATTGTTGGCTGTGCAAAGCAGCCTCGGTGTCTTCGTGGGGTGATGGATGTCCTTCCTGTCATTTGGTACCATTCTTTGAAGGCATGGTTCACTGCCAAGATCTTCAAAGACTGGTTCCACCGCCATTTCATCAAGGAGGTCATCCATTACCAGATAGAGAAACTGGGAATCCCACGTGACCAGGTAAAGGCCCTCCTTCTCCTCGACAATGCACCTGCTCCCCCGTGCAACAAGGACTTGGTGGCTGAGAATGGGCGCATTAGGTGCATGTTTCTGCCACCTAATATGACTGCTCTTATCCAACCATTGGACCAAGGAGTGATCGTGGCAACGACGAGGCTGTACCGACGGAAGTTCCTGGACGAGGTGATGGTTGTTCTTGAGGATGAGGACGAGCGCAGGGAGGGACAGAACATGCGAGGCCAGCGGACTTTGGAAAACCTTCGCCGCTACAACATCAAGTCTGCCATTTACAACTGGGCCAGTGCATGGAAGGAAGTCCCTGTCAAGACTCTAGAAAATGGTTGGTCTTGTCTGCTTCTCGGAACGGATGTGGAGTATGATTTCCTGGTTTTGACGTGGATGACTTCCATGCACGTCTACTTGCACATGGGGACGATGTTGATGTGGACGAAGTGAGTGAGTGGTTGGATGACGACGAGGGTGATCCTGGGTATCAGACCATGTCTGATATCGAGATCGCGTCTTCAGTTGCAGGTGTCAGTACCCAGCTTGAAGATTCCGATGAGGACAGCGACGATGATGTGACCCCTCTCAGTATGCCACTACTCCAGTCATCCCCAAGCTGAGCGCACTCCGGGAACATGTAGAGTTCGTTCTCGACTACCTGTGACACCCGGACTGCGACAGGGAGATGGGGCCCTTGGGACTTGTGGAGGAAGTGCGCTCTTTCAGGCAGTGCATCATTAATCGCCAAAATCGTCGTTCCTTGCATCAATCAACCACTGACAGCTTTTCCAGACCCGTGTCCCCTGCTGTGCCCAGCTCTGGCTCCACTCCATTGCCTCCTCAAGACAGGCCCTCATCCTCCGAGCCACAGCCCAGCACATCAGGCAGGGTGGAGTCACCACTTGACGTGAGTTTGCGCCTGTCTTCAGAGTCGTCTGTAGTGGGTACTCCATATATATATATATAATATATATATATATATATATATATAGATATATATATATAGATATATAGATATATATATATATGTGTGTGTGTGTGTGTGTGTGTGTGTGTGTGTGTGTCTGTGTGTGTGTGTGTGTGTGAAATTGAAACTGCAATATTAGTTACAGTAAAAATTGACGTAGGGTACACTTCTTGTGCCTTCCTTATGCCTTCTTCGTCACCTTCCTCTGCCTCTTCCTCCTTCCCCTCCTCCATCTCTTTCTCTCCCCCCTCCTCTGCACCCCCCTGCAGTTGACCCGTGAGATGGTTACTGTCACGATGAATTCCATTAACGCTGAAAAACTGATCCAAGTTTAGCGTAAGTTCACTTTAAGAAATGGGCACGATATCACAACGTGGTTATTTCCAATTAGAGTGCAATGCACAAACCCACGCTTTGCAATTGTCTCACGTGACGTCTATACACAAGCCTGCTGGGACTTCAGGGATGAACTAAAAAAGCTAAATAAAGCCTTGATTAAAAAATTGATGTAACTGTGTAAAATCGTACTGGTGCGTGTTAATTATGCAAAGACCTTTTCCCACAATGGCACTTCATTGTCCGCATAATTAATTTACTAGTTAGAGTTTTCCACTTAGTAATAAGGTAGTACAATATAAAATTTAATATAGTCACGCTGCTAGTGATGCATTTTGATTCTTTATGGCTGTTCCCTACTTGAATGGCTTCTCAGGTGCTTGCAGTGGCGTAGAGAAATATCTGTGTATCGGGAAGGTGGATGATCATCTTTCGATTAGGTGTTTTATAATAGGTCATGGACACGTGCAGTGACTTATTATGTACGACTGGCTAGTTTTTATGTCGAAATACCGAATCGACTTTCTTGTAGACCTGTGAAACAATAATATGAACAAATTGGCAAATTTCGAGTGTACCAAACTTTCTTATAACACTTCTTTTTCACATTATCAATGTTTGGCCGACTTAAAGTATTGCAAAGAAACCCTCTGGATGTTGCTTCAAGAATAAGTTTGCTTTCTAAGATGGATTATAGGTGACTGTTCTAACAGGGTTTTAAGCAAACCCCTATTATAAGTTCATGATATATATATATATATATATATATATATATATATATATATATATCAGTTGCCTACCCTTTCCTCACTGTCTTTCTTCTTTCCATCCTTTTTCTTGTGTCCCTCTTTTCTTCATTCTTTCCATCCTTTCTCTTTTGTCCCTCCTTTCTTCATTCTTTCCTCTTCCTTCTGTCTATGAGTGACTCTAAAGTGAGTGAGAAGCCAAACGTTTCCTATACACCAGAAAACCATTTACTACGCTGGGTGGTAACCATATAACCAAATTAAGGCACCTGTTGGTATATTGGACAATTAAGGCTCTCCAGTCGGACTGAGCCGGTGCAGCCTTATATCCAAAAGGTGGTTAGGCTTTATTGCTCACGGAAAGCTGCTCGGGGATGAGTGAGGCTGGTCACCCTCATCTTAAATGTCAGGACCAGCTTGCCTAGCCCGAGGCTCCTATGCTTTTCATGGGGCAACACTGGGTTAGATGATGAATGAATAAATGCATATATATATATATATATATATATATATATACCAGCATGAGAACAAGGAGCTGTCGGGCCAAAAAGACAAACACTCTAATCCTATTTGTTCTACTTCAGTCTTTCTACTCCAGGAAGACCATGTACAGGTAAAGCCACAACTACACTGTCTTCCCAGGTCCGTCCAAAGAAAAATTTCACCTGGCGAAATGCAGTGAAATCTCTATCCCTACTAGTGTGTGTTTCAAATGGTTCGATTTTTCCGCTATTTATTCGTCAAACTTTGGGAAGTTACTTGTGTGTCTGACTGTACCTCTTATGCCTATGAAGAGGGATTATAAGAGGTCCAGAAACTTTCTATTTCAGCAATTACAGACTAACGCACAGCATTTGTGCACACCTGTTTACTATTACGGTATCAGTGACCTCAAATGACCTCCAACCAGTGACCTCAAATGACCTCGGAGGTCAACCTCACATAGCCTATGCTCGAAATGGAGGTCATGTGAGTCTACGTCCCAAAAATTGGGCTGCTTTGTCCAGTCTTTCGAGCATGTATTACCAGCGACCTGAAATGCCCTCCGACCAGTGACCTCAAATGACCTCGGAGATCAACCTCACATAGCCTATGTTCGAAATGGAGATCATGTCAGTCTACATGCAAAAATTTGGGCTGCATGGGTACACGGCGTTGCCCGGGCCAAATAGGCAAACACTTTACCAGTCATCTCAATTGACCCCCGATCTGAATTTTGACCCCTCTAAAACCATCCCTGGGTCATCCTGAATCAGAATATTTACGAGTCTGGGGGTCTCTGAAGCACAAACAAATAAACAAAGAAAAAAACAATCAATGCCGCTTATATACTGTGTGTGTGTGTATATATATATATATATGTATATATATATATATATATATATATATATATATATATATATATATATATATATATATATATATATATATATATATATATATATATATATATATATATATATATATGAAGCCTCTGTGGTACAGTGATAAAGAGTGCGTTTTGGTACACTGAAGAATGAGGATTCGCGCCCGGCCAGGGTAATAAACTTTGGGAGCGTTCTTCATGCCACATACTGCATTGGCGGACACAAGGGGTGTTGTGACTGAACCAGTGTCGCATACTGCAAAGTATGTTTGCACCCAGTAGGCTTGCGCGGGCCAATTACACTTGGTTCACAGATTACACACACACACATCCTAAGCCACTCCAACACAACAGTTACATTTACAAGCACTTCTCACCCTACATACAGTCTCCACCAGACATCCTAAGTAACTTGGTAGAGATACATTGGCCGTATCGTCCCCACTTCGGTCGGGATTGGCCAGTCCTGCAGTGGACACTCAAACGGCTGATGAGATGAGAGATTTATATATATATATATACAGTATATATATATATATATATATATATATATATATATATATATATATATATATATATATATATATATATATATATATATATATATATATATATATATAGTATTGGTGTTCCCAGGCAAGACATTTTCTTCGAGGGATGCGAGGTTGAAAGCTATGGCACATTCTCCTTTATTGTTTTTCTTATGACTGGTTTCTATTTGCTGAACAGTTTTTCGGTGGTCTTACTGAAGTTTATTCAGGAGTTCCCCTAAGGGTAGCGATGTTTCGAAACCATCTTGTTCCATATTTAGGTTGGATCTGATGGTTCTGCCGTGGGTGGCTGCTTTCAGAGGAGCTGATTGTAGCGCCAGTCAAGCAGGGCAGTACTCCCAAGGTGGATGGAAAGTCGATGATAGGAAGAGCTGGAGCTCCCGTTTCATCAGCCCCAGGAACTAGTTCCTGACCATCCCCCTTTGCTGAACTTTTTCAGTGATTCAGTAACATAGAGAGTAGGCCAGCATGCTCTCCAGTACAAGTTTTTCTAACTGTCAACATCAATCTACATGCACAGTACACACTACACTTTCTTTTCAAAATTGAAAAAAAAAAAAATGGCACACAATAACAAGGCTTCGGAGTCCCCGCGGGGGGGGGGGGGAGGACCATAAATGCTCCCACCATCCGCCTATCTCCCAGTGACGACTCGGCAAGATGCCTGGAACCACTGTCTGAAATGCTTCTTCTTCATTGCTGCAACATTCACGGCCTTTCTCTTAACTTTCTCTCTGCCGAAAACAACCTCTCCTCCTCTAAACCTCACCTTCTCTTCCTGACAGAGACTCGGCTGTGTGAGGCAAGTGACAGCAAACCCTTTTCTGTTTCCTCCTACTTTCTCTATACTCATTTCAAAGCCAAAGGTGGCTGCTGTGTATGTATATGCAATGGCTTACCTTGCTCTCATGTTCCTGAACTTGATTCTTCTGATTTCTCTACTCTCTGGCTTCGGCTTTCCTGTCATTCTCTGACTAAATATATCAGCGCTGATTACATCTCTACGATTTCTTCTATCAAAAATTCTTCGACTATCTCACTCTTATGATGGAACACATTCTATCCATTTCTCCTTTCTCTGAAATCTCCATTCTAGGAGATTTCAATGTTCACCACCACCTTTGGCTCTCATCTCCTTTGATCCACCTGGTGAACAAGCCTACATCTTTTCTATCCTTAATGACCTAGAGCAACTTGTACAGCACCATACCTGTATCCGTGACCACCTTGGACAGAGCTTGATCTCTCTTTTACAACTAATCCTTCTGCCTATGCTGTTAATCTTTCCTCTCTGTTGGGCTTCTCCAATCACAAAATTATTACATTAACCTGTCCTATTGCTCTGGTATGGCCTGTGGACCCTCCAAAGAAAGGTCGACTGTAGCACTTTGGATCTGCAGACTGGGAGGCCCTCAGGCAGTACTTCTTTGATTTTTCCCGGAATGATTATTGCTTCCATGGCTGTAACCATCTCAGTGTGTTTTGCGCATTAAGGAGGTTATTATCTCGGGCATGGAAGCATACATTCTCTTCTCATATCCTTTGACTAATGCAAGAAAGCCTTGGTTTAATCATGCTTGTTCTAATGCTGTCTGCAAAAAGAAGAAGGCATGTAAAAGATACCAGAGCCAACCCCCCACCCCCTGAATCACATCTTGTTCATGTTTGTGCTAGGAATCATGCAAAGTCTGTTCTTTGCTCTGCTAAAAATAATTTCATCCGTACTAAATGCTCTCAACTCTCCAACTCGAATTCTTCCTGCTCCTTCTAACACCTTGCCAAGAACCTTTCTAACAACTTTACCTCATCATCCTTCCCTCTTCTTTTCTATTCTGATGGTTCTGTAGCTATTTCCTACTGATAAGGCAGATCTCTTTGCTCAGCCTTTCTCCTCCAATTTCACCTAAGACGATTCCGGTGCTGTTCCTCCATCACTTCTGTCCTCTGACTTCTTTATGGCTGATATTAGAATTTCCTCTGCTGATGTATTTCTGCCATCACTGACCTTAATACTAACAAGGCATATAGGCCTCATTGAGTCCCTCCTGTTGTCCTCAAGAACTGTGCTTCTGTGCTTACAACTTGCCTAGGCAAACTCTTTCGCCGTTGTCTTTCAACTTGTACCATTCCCTCTTGCAGGAAGTTTGCTCTTATTCAGCCAGTCCCAAAGAAGGGTGACCATTCTCAACTCTCTAACTATCGTCCAATTTCTTTAACATCCTGTGTCTCAAAAGTTTTTGAGTCAATTCTTAACTGAAAATTTTTAAAGCATCTTTCCTATCACAACCTTCTTTCTGATCGTCAGTATGGGTTCGGTCAGGGACGCTCCACTGGTGATCTTGTCGCCTACCCTTCAAACTCCTTGTCATCCTCCTTTCGGGATTTTGGCGAAAGCTTTGCCATTGCACTTGACAACTCAAAGGCTTTCGATCGAGTCTGGCATAAATCTTTAATTTCCAAACTGCCCTCTTACGGTTTCTATCCTTCTATTTGTGCCTTCATCTATAGCTTCCTCTGGTCGTTCTATAGCCTCTGTTGTAGACGGCCATCGTTCTTCCCCTACAGTAGATCTATCAACAGTGGTTTTCCTCAGGGCTCTGTCCTATCACCAACTCTCTTCCTTTTATTCATCAGTGACTTTCTAAGCTGTACATCTAACCCTCTCCACTCGTATGCTGATGATATCACCCTTCACATTTCCATTCGACTCCCACAACGTCCATCTCAGCAGTCACTTTAACAAACAAGGGATGAGGCTATGGCACACCTAATGTTTGAAGTGGCTCGTATCTCTGACTGGAGTAAAAATAATCTGGTTGTTTTTAATGCATCAAAAACTCAGTTCTTGCACCTATCAATGTGACACAATCTTCCACAGGAGTACCCAGTAATGTTTAATAATAATCAGCTCAATCCTGCATCGTCCTTGAACATGCTTGGAGTTTCATTCACTCGGGACTTATCTTGGAAAGATCACATTGCAACTCTTGTAAAATCTGCTTCCCAGAAATTGGGTGTGCTAAGCCGACTACATACCTTCTTTACCCCTGCACAGTTGCTGACTTTATAGACTGGTTTTATTCGCCCCTGAGTAGAGTACAACTCTTATGTGTGGGTAGACTCCCTACATACAGCTCTTCTCAATAGGGTGGAGTCAAAAGCTTTTCAAATCATTAACTCTTCTCCTCTTACTGGCTCCCTTCAACCTCTGTCTCGTCACTGCACTGTTGTATCTTTATCTCTTTTCTATCAGTACTTCAATGGTCACTGCTCCTCTGAAATGTCTGCTTGCATCCCTCGACCCCTATGATGGGGGCGCAGCACCCGTCTAGCAACAAGCTCTCATTGCTTTTCTATCCAACTGTCTAATGCAAAAGTTAACTGTTACTCCCAGTCCTTCATTAATGCAACAGGTCAACTCTGGAACTGTCTTCCTCTGTCTGTATATCCTACTTCCTATGATCTGAAGTCTTTCAAACGCAACGTGTCCATGCATCTCGAAATGAAAGGATCTTGATTTTGGCTCTCTTTTGAATTATTTTTTCTTTCTTGGAGGGAACGGTATTGCAGGCTCCCAGCCTTTGGTTCCTTCTTTCCTGCACTAATATATATATATATACATATATATATATATATATATATATATATATATATAGTATATATATATACAGATATATAGATATATAGAGAGATAGATAGATACACATATATATATATATATATATATGTATGTATCTATCTGTCTATCTATATACATCTCTCTCTCTAGTATATATATATATGTATATATATATATATATATATATATATATATATATATACTTAATATCCTGACTCATACCATCCATCAATCGACCTTCATGGAAAAACTCATGCAGTAGTCCTTGATATTTCTAAAGCTTTCGACAGAGTATGGCACTGTTCCGTGCTGTTCAAACTCCCTTGCTGTGGTCTAGCATTTTTTGTTCCTTTGATTTCCTCATATCTCAATGACAGAAAAATTAAAGTAAAAGTAGATGATGTATATTACAGTTTCCACTCAATTAATGCCAGCGTGCCACAGGGATCAGTTCTGGTGCTAACCCTGTTCCTGGTTCATAACCTCTCAGGGTCACTCACGCGATTCGCGTTTCATGTGGATTTTTCTAAAGATGTTCAGTCATTCGAATCACATTCCTAAGCAGAAAAAACGCCATCAAAAGAAAAGTTTTCGGCCGATTTGCGTCAAATTTTGGTGCGTTCCAGTGTGTGCATCTCTTTTCCGAGGTAAGCATTTGGCAACACTGTGACTGTTCTGATGAGGCAATGCGTAGCAGAAATATCTCAGCATCTCACGAGCAGCCGGGCAGGAGAGTAGCACGGCTGTCAGCGTCCCTTTAAACCCGCCATTTTCCCCCTCCCACCAGAGGCAGAAGCCATTATTGAAATATTGTGATTGTACAGTGTTTTTTACTATAATGTGAAATGATTGTGTCTATGGAACTCAACATAAATCATTGGGGCCCATTATCAGCCGTTAAGCCTACAGGCAGGAGTGTGGTTTGTTATAACGGGTTTTCCACTCTGCTTCACCCTGCCCATAAATGATGTGAGTATTTTGCCTTTATATAGTGAAGCCAATACTTATATTTGTGAAACATATAGTGCCCGGATTGGTGAAATAACTGACCTACCATAGCAGGCATTATGCATGCCACAGAGATATGCAACAGTCGCTAAGGAAACAGGCGGTCACGTACGCCATAGAGTCGGGAATAATAGACGAGGTTGGGATGGAATCATGTGATAGTGTTTTATATTGCGTATGGTTTAGTGTGAAATAAACATATAAAATAGTGCAGCGAGTGTTCACAGAGAAATATTTCATGCATTGACCGACTTAGCAAAAACATAGCGCAAGTGTAAGAGACAAGAAATATGCCACAGCCACATATACATACGTATGTCATGGAGCGAATGTTCGTGGAGAAATCTATTGTGTGCATCGCATGTGTTTTAGGCGAATGCAACGCAAGGAAAGAAGAAAATACAACACAGCCACAGACACACACACACACATGCACACACACTCACCCGCACCCGCACCCACACCCACACACACACACACACTCACCCACACACGCTCACACACTACATGATTCCTCATCTTCAAGCTACTGCCAGCATCTCAACACCTCTGGAGGAAGTGAGTTATCCGCATTTTGTTGATTTGTATATTGACCTATTTCTATAGTTCAATATTTTTTACACAAATAAGTAATGTTTTTTACATACACACATATGATATGGAAGAAAGATCAGCTTCAGTATCATAACCTAGCAAAAAGACTAGTGGTCATGTCGAGTTTCTGACAGCTCTATCAAACAAAGTTTATGATATTTTACGTGTATACTTTGAGTAAACAAAGAAAATAATAAAACGTAACGAGCAAAAATATGTAGCCGTGGGTGAGGCAGGGAAAGAATGTTTTTTATCTCGCGTGCGGGTGAGGAGGAGTATTCTACGTTTGTCGTCCAGTTACTCCAAAACCATTGGACGTATCGATTTCCTTTAAGAACCATGATAATGAGCAGTAATACGTATGTACAAGACATAACAATGTAATATCTATGATAAAAATTCGTTGTTAAGGAGGCGGGAATATTGCGTATGCTGTGCGCACACCTTGAAAGTGACGTATGGACTTGAGTTCCCAGTCGTTTTTGGCGATTTACTCGACGTATCGAAACCATTTTTAGGTCATTAGAAAGCTCGTGAAATTCTGCATAATATTGTGCAATAAAAACAACCTATGCGAGAAAAATTCAGTATTAGAGCTCCTTGAATTTTTTTAAAAATGGCTTTCAGTTTCTGGCTATTTTCTCGAAAACTGCAAACCATATCACAACCGGATTTATCTCTTTAGAAAGCTGATGAAATTCTCTATCAAAACTTCTAACAACATTTTCCTGTATGATGGAAAACATTCGAATGGTAATGTTGGGAAGTGAACGTGATGCAGCAAAATGTTTATTCACGGCCGCCTAATGTTGTTTTATTCATGTTTTCCTGTTTTTTGTGGTGCTTATCAGCTAGAACAAACATCGACGAATAAGATGACATAGGTTTCATGGGAGTATATTGATGTTTGGGTGGCGAAAATAAGGAGAGAATACGTGTTATTTGCCGCACGCGGGCAGCCGGGCCGGACGGCCTCGCAGAAAAAATCGTGTGCCGGAAAACTAACTGAAACTTATCGTCCGCGAGAGGGTTAATATCCGTATTCCACCAATTTGGTTTACAATTTTTAGAATTCTGTCTGTTGTGCATTGGAATACATAGTGTTACAGCATTATTGAGAATATATGTGAATGATTTCCATGCTTCAATAATATCTACTGTTCGAAAAAATGGGATTCCAGTTACTGGGACCAATAATTTTCTTTTATTTGTGAAAATCTGCTTTCTTGTTGTCGGGTACGTTCTCATAACTAGCTTTGGCACTGTCGTCACTGAGTTTAAGACTGAGTGTGACCATTCATTCAATGCTAAATTTTTCTCGTAGAATAACATTACCCACTAAGTTTTCCGATGTGGCCAAACCCAGATCTATGAACTGATGCAATGAACTTTTTTTTTGCAAACCGGTGTACAGGTCCAACCCTGTTTCTTAAGGTAGGGCCTCTCCTCATGTGGGAACCAATAAATTATAATCACCAAAGATCACAGTATTTTGCATGCTACATATTTCAGAAGATTGGTTGTATATTTGCTCTAAGTGTTGGTGGACTATTCAGGTACACAATAAATTAACCCAAGTATTATTTTGTTACGGCATTTATTTCTTAGCCGTAGATAAATACTGTCGATGTTATCAATACAGGGTTCAGGAAGTACAGCAGGATGAAGTCCTACTTTCATTGATAACATTACACTGACCCACACTCTTATTTTCTCACTACTGAAAATGTTGTAACCTGGCATGTTGTATTCTGCTGAAAAATCTCGTTGTTCCATATGAAGCCACGAATCTGTAATGCCAATTGCAGTACAACCTTCATTGTACAGGAACTTAAATTTAAATATAAGCAAGTATATAGGAATATACAGTAGGTAGTCGGCCAAGAGGATGGCTGATGAAGCATGGATGCTAAGGGTATGCATCAAGGATTTAGCTTAAAAGGTCAATGTATTTCTCAGTAAACACAGAAAGAATGATCTTGGCTTTCTCCAAGCTGGTAGGCTCCCCAGTGAACAGTCAAATGAGGCAAATAACAGAAGGACAAACTTGTGAGAGGCAACAGTATAGCCTGAAGTGGTTTGCTATCTTCATCAAACGGCACTTAAGAGCTTCTTTGAAGACAGCACAACACTTATGGTGTTTTGATGCTAGATTTATTGGTTCTTGCATACGATCCTGTGCTTAAAATCTTCACCACAAGGAGTTAATCCATGCTGATAAAACTTCCTGGTGTTATAATAATAATGGGCTAATAATAATAATAATAATAATAATAATAATAATAATAATAACAGTAATAATAGTTTGGGTGAAGGAATTACAAAAGTATGAATTAAAGAATTAAGAAGATAGTAGTCTACGAGAATGTCCTCTAATCAGAAACTAGGGATAATACAATCTCAAATATTTATTGTGCTGTTATAGCTTGGCTGCATGTCCTTGAGATTTTCCTTCCTTGCGAGAGAAAATAGGTAAGTAATGGAGGAAAGATGAATATGTAATGAAATATACTAAAACAGAAAATGGTTGAAAATATAATGTGCAAGAAGAAAGAAGCGAAAATAAATGATTAGTGAAAACTGAAAACTAAAGACTAAAAATTACTATAATATTAAGCTGAAAGACACCTAAATCAGTTGAATATTTCCGATAGGTAACAGTAAAATAATATGAAGAATGAAAAAACATAGAGGTAAGAAAGCATCATTTAAATAATCAAATATCTGGAGGTTAAACATATTACGAGTAGCACATAGACTCCGAGCGTTGTTGGTTTGGGATTTGACAAGTGACCAACACGACTTATTATTCTTGAAGTCTGCTTTCCCAAGCACAAGAGAATACGATCCCCAAATTCCGAATCAGTTTTTGTTGTGTTACGGCTTGTCTAAAATGTAAGGATCTTTCCACAATAACCAATACACGATAAAGAAAGGATGAGAATAAATGAAACAGAAAAAGTGAAAATTGAGGTATATAAAACTACAGTAGTAAAATTTTATAGCGTTAAAACTATTAAAGCTGACCAAAACGAAAAAAAAAAAAAAAAATAGCAGTGTGTAGAGGATTCCTGACTGTGAATGTGTTGATGTGAAAAGTGACCGCCACGGCTCACAATACCCCTGCCGTCTGTTATCCAGATATTTCGGGTGGGCATCGTTAGTCATGGAGTGAACCCCGACACTTAATCCAGATATCTCCATGTATCCCTATGGATTTAAGCTCTCTACTGGTAGGGACAGCTCTGGTATTCTATTTCACGCAATGTCACTGACTTGTGTGGGACAGAGGGAAATAGAAAAATGAAAAAATATTAAGTGATGTGTCTGGTAAAAATAGTTTGTATTAATCCACTCATGGTTCTAGCTTCCGCTTTTACAAAAATATACTGTATATACCGCGTGGCTGATTAAAATAACCAGGCAGGAGTCAGAATGATGCATCACACAAGACAGCTTAACTCCGGCAGCCGCGGCAAGTCTTGCCAGACACTTCGGGTGTTAACATTTTTTTTTTTTTTTAACGTGTCAAGCTCTGAGCATAGGCTTCACAGCCTGTTTTCAAGGCTCAGTAGTCCTCCTATGTACTATAAACCTCTACTTGTTACCACTTTGGCACTAACACCCCTCGTCCATATTGAATTCATGCTATTACAGTTTATGATCTCTCCATCGCTGTTTCTCAGAGAAGTCATGTGTAGTTCTCCTGTAATTAGTTTTTGCTGTGCAAGTTTGAGACTTTTCCTTTATTGTTGGTTTCCTCGATCGAGTTCATGGTTCTTTTCCTCTCGTCATCTCTCCGTCTTTTGTTGGCTAGCTTCTTCAGTTCTACTCTCTCTACATCATCTCTTCTGGTTTTGCTTTTCATATTTATATCTCCATGAGGTTCATTGTTGTTTGTGAATACTTGTCTTCTTTTCTGGTGTTTGTGTTACCCATTTTCTCTCCTACTTCATCTTTTGCTCTTGTTAGATGTTCATTCGTCTTGTCTATGTCATTTTCTGAATCACCAAGCATTCGAAATCTGGTCTGAATTTCTAACTGGAATTCCGTATGATGTTTCTTTCTTTCTTTTTTAATCTGAACAGATTTTCCTTCTGAATACTGGTTTATTTATTTCTGATTTGAAACTGAATTATTTAGCTGTACATCCCAACATTCAGTGACCACTCCCTATGTTTACTGATAATGGTGACATTTATTACACTGTTGTTTTTGTCACCAATAATGAAATCAATTTCATGTTTTGTCATTCCAATTGGACTTCTCCAGGTCCACTTCCGACCTTTCCCCTTTTGGAAGAAATGTTCATAATTTTGAATTTGTACTTTTCTGCAAAGCTGACAAGGGCTTTGGCTCTGTCACTACATTCACCCACTCCGAATTTCCCAATGCATGATTCTCTTGCTACACTTCTTAAAACCTTCGCATTAAAGTCACCAGTAATCAATGTGCACTGTGCTTTTTCTTCCTCTAGTATGCCTGTGATGTGCTCATAGAAGGTTTCGATTTCTTAATCAGGCATTGTGAAGTGGATGCATAAATTTGAATTACCTTAAAGGAGTGTCTGTTGTGGAGTATAATTATTACCCAAGCTATCCAGTCTGATACACAAGTGAATTTGACTACACTATCAGCAATATTGTGATTAAGAATCCCACACCACTTGATTTTCCATTTTGCATTTCTTTGTAGTAAAATAAGAAGTGACTGTCTTTTAACTGAATGAGATTTCCTTCTTTTTTGTGAGCCTCGCATAGCCCATCGCATCTGGCACATATTCCTGCCAACCCTTCCCACAGCCAGGCATTCCTGAGAAAATCGTCTGTTTTTAAACCTTCATATCTCAGTTAATACTTAACTCAAAATTAAAAAGCAAAGTGTCATTATTCTCAACAATCCTTCGACTTCAAGCTGATTGCATCAGATGGTCCATGAACTGTGCGCAGGGAAAGTGAGTGAGTGAGAAAAGGGGCAATTTTTTTTTTTTTTTTTTTTTTTTGTCGGTGTCCGTATGCATGGCAAAGGTGCTGTGACACGACTAAGGCTTAGGCTAGCCCTCCAAAGTAATAACACTTCGATAACACTTCCAGAAGACTACAGTCCACCACAAACATTGTTTACATGAAAAAATTTCCATAATTTGGCGTACTTGCTGCTGGGAGTCTGGTAACCATAGCAACGATCTTGAGGCAGCCTGCTTGCCCTCCTCACCACCACACCGCCTTACAGACAGACAGACAGACAGACAGACACACACACACACACACACACACACACACACACACACACACACACACACACATAGATGTATGTTTGGCTTACACTGTCGCTCGATTTGGGCACCGCTGTGCGACTACAACTCTGAGTGTCACAACAATTACTACAAATACTACTCTTGTTATTATTATTATTACTAGTCCTACAACTAACACTACTACTACTACTACTACTACTACTGCCTCTACTACAGCTACTACCATTACCACCACACTACTACACATACTACCACAACAACTAAAACTACTACCACGACTACCACTATAACAACAACTACTACTACTACTACAAAAAAGGTAAAAAAAATATGAACAAAGCAGTTATTCACATACTGTCTACAATCGAAAGTAGTTACTATTATGAGTTTTTTTTTTTCCTGTGATTTGTACTTTTTCATCATAACAATTATGTATACACATGAAAACTTTCAATGAAACAAACTTTCTGCTTCCATTATTCACATAAATATACACAGTGCAGTAAAACAATTTTTTCTAATTACACAAAACCAACATACCAGTATGTACTAAACTAACACTAACTTATGCGTAAGACCCAGACTTCTGCCACTCGGTCTTTGAGTGACTGTCAAAGAAACAGGTAGTGCACAGTACCACCTCACATTCAGCACACCACCACCTCATCATATTGCATTGCTGTGGTCGGCGCAATGATTTGGCACAGACATAGCAACGTCAGAAGTCTTCTTTGCCTGCAGGTGTTAGAGGCAGTGCTTCCATGTAATGCCTAGTGAGGTAGTCCCTACACTGCAGCCGGTCAGACAGTTGCTGTACACTGTGCCTCCGTTTCACAGAAGGCATTACTTGGCCATATCTCTCCAGGAGACCATAAATTACATCCTTCTCAAACTGTCTGTGGGATGTGCTGGTTTGTGTTACATCCTTGTACTGAATGGAAGCATTCAGCACACAGATGTCAAGTATATGTAAGAATGCCTTCTTGTACCACTTACAGCATTGCCTCAGACAGTCGATGGTGCTGATCAGCATATCAGATTTATGGACAAGTCGCAGGTTGGCATCATAGTTGATAACGGCATGAGGCTTGATGACTGGCTGTCTCGTTCTTTTATCGACCTTGCCCTTGTCTACCAACTTCCTGTCATGGACCATGGAGAGGACATTTACCTTTCTCTTATCATGCCTTCATGGTGCCCTTGGGAAAAGATGGTCAACGTTTCCTCTTTGCACGGACAGTGCCACATGATCCAAATTCGTGTTCTTGCAGTTACTTTGCAAGACTTGGTGCTGTGTAGTAATTGGTGAACAGGATATGGCTGACACCGAAGTATCTGTCCATGAGCTTCTTCACGACTGAGCCAGAGAAGCCCTAGGGGTCATCCTTTGATAACTCTGCATCACTTGCTGTATACACAATAAAATCTAACACATAACCAGTCTTGCAATCACACAAAACAAAAAACTTATTTCCAAAACGATGTCTCTATGACGGAACGTACTGTATGAGGGCAAGACGTCCCCTCAACATAACAAGTAAATCATCAATAACAACCTTCTTGAATGGCGTGAAATAGGATCGAAATTTCTCCTTCATCATTTCCAGAATCGAGCGAATTTTCCATTGCTTATCGTTCGTTTATGGGCCCATATTGGTGGAGAAATGCAGGTACCTGGGGATATCTAGGTGCCTCACCTGTGGCATACACTTACCAAACATCAGTGTCGCAGCAATGTCATCCACTAGCCAATAATTATAAATAATATGTTCTCTGATGTGAGGCATCAACATGGTCAAAGCTAGCCAGACATACATCTCACTGACATTTGTCACTGTCCATTCTTTTGTCTTTGTACTTTCTCTTATGTGCGAGGTTTCACCCCAATTGCAGCAGAATTCCCTGAATGCATTTATCTCCTTGACAATGAATTCCATTACTGTTACATAAAAAGGAATGAACGGATCAACAGAGGTGGACGGTGCATTGCACAGGAATTCTGGCTGCACACCTGCATTTTTGTCATCAAACACATTTATATTGGGCTGAAATCCCATCCCTTCCTCCCAGGCAAATGCTTCTTACATACCCACCCTTGATCCCTGCCTTGCCTGTCATGCACATGGCCTGCCCCATGCCCTGACCCTAGCATGGTGCCGTAGTAGCGAGTCCACTCCGCTGAATACTCACTAGATGAGGCAGGTGTTGGTGGTGGTGACGTGATGATGTTGGTGACTGTGATCATGGTCTTGATGGCGATGGTGAATTTCAGGGATGGGCACGTGCCTACAGGCCATAAAATGATCATTGCCGTGCACCTGCATCTGCATATCCCGACGTACTTGGCTGTGGTGATGAGGCAGAATTGTGTTGCAAGGCAGGTGGTGAGGCAGGCTAGCATGGTGAGGCATGTGGTGAGGTAGGCCAGCATGGCAAGGCATATGGTGAGGCAGGCACGTGTGGTGAGGCACATGGTGAGGCACGTTGTGAGGCATGCCAGCATGGTGAGGCATGTGGTGAGGCAAACTGGCGTGATGAGGCAGGCCAGTGTGGCCAGACATGCGGTGAGGCAGGCTGGCATGGTGAGGCATGTTGTATGGCAGGCCAGCAGGGCGAGGCACTTGGTGAGGCAGGCTGGCATGGTGAGGCATGTTGTATGGCAGGCCAGCAGGGCGAGGCACTTGGTGAGGCAGGCTGGCATGGTGAGGCATGTTGTATGGCAGGCCAGCAGGGCGAGGCACTTGGTGAGGCAGGCTGGCATGGTGAGGCATGTTGTATGGCAGGCCAGCAGGGCGAGGCACTTGGTGAGGCAGGCCGGCATGGCGAGGCACATAGTGAGGCAGGCCGGCATGGCTAGGCACTTGGTGAGGCAGTTACAGATGTAGGACATGTGGGAGAGGCTAGTGTTGTGGTAGGATGTGTGGAATTTTCCACGGTAGGCCTTGAGTCATGCGCTGGTGTGAGACAGCCTCTGGCATTTCCTCCTTCCACCATCCTCCACTTCCCACCTTTCTTCACTCCTTACCTCCTCTTCCATCTTCTCCACTGTGCAAATATGCCCTTCTACAGGATCATCAATATCATATGACTCATTTCCATCATCAGAAAAGGCTGTTGATCATGCAGAGGGAAAAGATCGCTGCACAGTGGAGAACTCACAGTCACCCTCCTCAACTCATGCATACATTTCCACACTCAGCATGGCGAGAGGAGGAGTCACTCTCTCAACTCATTATTGGCAATAATGGCAGGTCCAGTTCTCTCCCTATTGCACTGTCACTAAGGCCTTTCCTTTTCAGGCCTTTAGAGTTCATTGGCGTTGAAGTCGGTGGCTGCAGGCACACAGCCAAGGGTCCGGACAAAGGAAATTTTTTTTTGTGTAGGTCTATCCATGATGGAGGTAGGCAGGCAACTGGAGTGTGACTGGGATGAGTGCTGAAGGGCTGCCAGTAGCTGTGTGTGGTGGAAATAACTAGCTGAAAATTCAAACAACAGCGCAAATTACTAGATCACCTATACTTGTCACACGGACAGCCCCAGGACGACATGTATACATGATACCTGGGCGCTATGGGTTAATCCCACAATATCCCACCTGATGTTCTCCAGGTCTTCAACCAATTCCTCAAATCTATGGTTTTAACTGTGAGTTCTCACACTGTAGGTGTTGAATTTCATATTCTTTAATGTGTTTTTCTTACCTCTCATGTTCTTCTTGTCTTGATTCCTCTTCTTGGGGTAGTCTTGGTTGGTCTTCTTGGGGTTGTGCTTACTCACATTCGGTGGCACACTGCCCATAAGCACATGAGGCAGTGCGGTTAGACCTTTAGGATATGATGATCCAAGAGAAACTGCCTTTTTATAATTTTGCTGTGCTGTCATGGTGGTTAAAAGGTAATGGCAGATAATCTAGTCGCCATACCACATTGTCTCTGGTGAGATAATAATTTGTGCCACCTTATTCAATGTATTCTTTGGGACCTTATATATCCATAAGGAGTTTCAAGGTCTACGCCATCTGTGACAGTACTCCACATATCTATAAAGCATTCCCTATTCTGCCAGCTGGGGACATCTCAAGCAGTGGGATCCTGCTCATGGTTTGTGATTGGAGTCTCTCTTTTCCCAGGTTAGTTGTGTCTTAGGGCTAACGAGTCCAGCCCCGGGTGTACATTATGTATACAAGTATAATTATGAATCAGTTTCTTCACCCCATGTAAGTATTACTTCATCTACCAATTATCCATTTTTTTTTTCCCTCAGGAGGGCAGGAGCCTGAGGCTGCACTACTCTGGCTTACTCATGTGAGGGTGAGCAGCCTCACTTCTGGCACAACAATAACCTCCAATTATCTCTCGTATGTAAACCCTTACAGGCTCAGTCCACTTGGAATTATTTACCTCTCTAAACCACCCTGCCTCATTTGGCCATATGGTTACCACCCAGCATGGTAAATAGCTTAGTGGATCAAAAACTATTTGGTACGTCATTGCAGGCATCCTGAGGCAGAAATACATCGAATGAACGGTAGGCAAGCACTCCCACCAACCACTAAAGATACGTTTTTACCGGGATATGAGTTTATTTTTATAATTCTATGTTAAAGATTCTCTCTCTCTCTCTCTGTATATATATATATATATATATATATATATATATATATATATATATATATATATATATAAATATATATACTGTATGTGTGTTTGTGTGTGTGTGTGTGTGTGTGTGTGTGTGTGTGTGTGTGTGTGTGTGTGTGTGTGTGTGTGTGTGTGTGTGAATATATATAGAGAGAGAGAGAGAGAGAGAGAGAGAGAGAGAGAGAGAATATATTGTTACAAGATGGGAGTAGGCAACTCAAATCTGACTGTGTAAAAAAACTGAGAAAAACAAAGTAAAAGGAACTGAACGTATAATTAGGTGAAGAAAAACAATGAAAAAAAAAACAACAATCTCACAACACAAGTCCGAGAAGTAAATAAAATTAGCTGATGTTAGCAAGGGCAAAGTAAACACAAAAAAAAATTCCTAATACAATACAAACTAATAATATTTACAATGAGATAAAGAAACACAAAAGAATGAGAAAAAAAAACAACAAGTAACCTGATAATACCCTAAATAATTACATTAAAGTCTGGGAACGAACTTGCCAGACAAAAGAAAGAAAATCATACAAAAAAAAAAAAAGATTACTAAACTGCACTCAATTGCCACAAATGATAATAATACAATAACAATAATACTTGCAATAGGATGCTGATACAAAGTGAAAAGATGTTCAGAAATATATACAACACACAAAATTCTGCTTCTCCTCCCTCTCTTATCTCCAGTCCAAACACACCCTCTCCCGACGCCAATCCACAAAAAACTCTCGCCATCCAAAATCTTCCACCTTATATACCTCCCCACCCCGGTTGTGTGCGTGCATCAATACGCAGCTAGGCCAGACGAGAAATATACAGAAAAGAGTTAGTCAAATTCATCTCTCCCCCACACTGCAAACGTTATAAATATCACTGGTGAATACAAATCTTTACGTCGCCAGTTTAAGCTCCACCAAAGTCGCTGATATTAAAAACAATTTTAGTCACATCCACTTCAAGAGAGCAAATAGAATTAACTAAGAATTTATAAATGTGTAAGCAACGAACAGGCAAAAACATGTACAAACACACACACCCTGGTAACACGCATGCATTATACATACATGTACAATATACACAAAAATATACTGCGTTCTTATACACATAACACACCCACACCTAAGAAAGAATTTTCCCTTAGGAAAACTCGTTCTTAAGAACGTGACAAACAAATAGCGATGATATTGTCAACAACCTGAATATGTTTAACATCCAAATGAAACTGCTGATGGAACAAACTCCAACGCATCAATCTCTGATTCTTCATCTTGAAATTATTCAGAAATCTGAGTGGGTGATGATCAGTATATACAATGACAGTAGGTCCAAATGCAGGGACATACACAGAAAAGTGCTGCAGGGTGAGGATCAAGGCTAATAGTTCCTTTTCGATAACAGAATAGTTACGTTGAGGAACAGAAAACTTCTTACAGTAAATTATGAAATAACAAACAGGATGCTTTATGCCCTGATTGTTGTCCAGCATTAACACAGCTCCTGCACCCACATTACTAGCATCTACGGCAAGTTTAAATGTCTTATTAAAGTTTGGTGCAGCCATAACTGGATAATTACATAAGATCTCTTTGGCTGCATCAAAACTATTCTAACACACATCAGTCCAGATGTATTTTCTATCTTGCTTAAGCAATTCAGTGAGAGGGGCCACTACTGTTGCAAAGTTCTTCAAAAAACGATGGTAGTAACCAATACTGCCGAGGAATTTCCGAAGCTCGTGCATTTTTTGTGGTGCCTTAAAACTCTTTATTGCCTCCACCTTTGAGTCAAGGGGGCATACACAACCATGACCAATCATATAACCAAGGTATTGAACTTGTGCACAAGCAAACTTGCACTTCTATAAATTTACTACAAAGCGAGCCTCGGAAAACCTGGACAGCAAAACACCTAGTTCTCTTAAGTGGCTTTCCCAGTCATCGGTAAACACTACTACATCATCCAAGTATACCACACAATGCTTCATACCACTGACAACCATGTTCATTAATCGCTGGAACTTTGCTGGGGCATATTTCATACCATACGGCATCACATGACACTGATATGTTTGTCCATCTGCCACAAAACATGAGACTTCCTTAGCCCGTTTGGTCAAAGGTACTTGCCAGAAGCCTTTCTTGAGATCTAACTTGGTGATATAACTAGACAAGCCGATGCAATCGATGTAGTCCTCAAGCCAGGGCAGTGGGTACATATTAGTCTTTGTTAGTGCATTCATCCATCTGTAGTCTATGCAAAATCATGCAGTGCCGTCTGGTTTAGGCTGCAACGTCACAGGGGAACTCCAGGGACTAACACAGGGGGAGATATGCCTGAGTTCCAACATATAATTGAGCTCCTGATGCAGCAAAACAACACGCTGAGGACTGACTCGATAAGGGGGCAACTTCACAGGAACGGCGTCACCCACATCTACGTCGTGATGAATCCAGTCGGTCATCCAGGGGGTACTGGTGTATATTTCCTTGTAAGTTGACAAGAGGGCAACCAACTGAGATGCTTGGTTCAAATATTTCAAAATATTTTACATTATTAGTTTTCACCAATAATGTTATGGTATCTAAGGTCTGCTAATTCTGTTAGCCTAGAAGTAGAAGTGAAAGAGTTATAAATAGGTGATAATGTTTTAATTGTGTGTTGTATACTGTCACTGAATACCATAGTGATTTTTTTAAAAGAGAAACGTATGTAACAAAGTCATCTTAATATTTCCTTTTAATTGTCTATTACTTATTAGCACTGGCCATCATTTATCAGATGAGCAATAACATGAAACTTATCACAAGAACGCGGAGCTTATAATCACTAACAACAATATACACTTCCTTATAAGTACCCATCCTATTCTCTCTATCTTTCTCTCTCTCTCTCTCTCTCTCTCTCTCTCACTCTCTCTCTGGCAGGGGGTACACCAGTCACAGAGGGGAGATGGCCTACTCAAACGCTGCACATTTTTGAGGACTCGTGGAGAGTGGACTGGGAGGGGGGACTGGAGTGGCAGTGAGGAAATTGACTCCCCATGATGACCTACACTACAGTCCAATGGAAATGCTTTTATAATATAATACACATGGCAGACATTAAAACATGCTTAGATGTCGTATGGTGCGGGCAAGGGAAACCTTCAAGTGGTGTCACTGATATAACTGGCTAGTGACGTTACCTGGTTATACAAATGGACATGGTCCTCAGCTCTCTCCTTGTCCCAAGAAAGGAAGATGTTGGTCTGCAGTAAATGGGCAACTTCATCCAGCTCTCCGCTGGGTTCTGGTTCATAGGAGCTTGGAAATGCAACTATTACTGCACTACTATTACTGCTGCTGCTGCTGCTACAGTTTGTGTGCACAGAGCTTTAGACCTGAGCAAATTGTAGTCCAACACAACAGTAACCGAATATAGTGGTCTGACTATTAACCCGCCCCATCCCAACGTTTTCTGGGCAGTGGTATGCCCCAGTCCCGATATTTTTGGACCTTTTTTTTTTTTTGGCTCAAACATCCGCTTTTGGTGACAAACATCGAAAATTCATAGAGAAATCGCTCACGTGAGGTTTGAAATACTCGATTCAGGTACGAGTACCTCCTTACCTGACTGGGTTTTCTAACAGGCTGGCACCAAAGAAAACGAGTTCTATGGGAGGGTAACTATTTTATCCACTCATAAACAGTATTTATTTATTTACTTGGTACGAATTTATATGTAGTACAAGAGTATATTGGTTTTCAAACAGTAATATAGGCATTATAAGCATTGTTTCACTCACTAACTCATCACCATTCATGACCTTTTTTTCCCACATTACCCGATCATCATTTCTGACTGTTTCTTCCTCTAATGCTATGTAAACTTTGTCCACCACATTGTCATCGATTGGGGAATCACTCTGGCCCTGAATGTCTTTATTGGCCAGGTCACTGGTAACAGGTGAATTGCCGAGACAATGGCGTGCAGGGGGGGGAGAGGTTATGCGGTGTAAGGCATTGTCCCTGCTTGGCATCTTGTAGAGGAATAGAGGAAGGTGTCCCGTGTATACATGCCAAAAATCACTCGCGAAATCACTCGCGAAAATTGAAAATTGTGCAAATTAGGGACCTTGCAATGTTGCCGCATTAATTTACGTCTCTGGGATATGAGTGTACATCATGTGAGGACGTGAATTCACGTTTCCGGGACGCGGCGGGTTAAATATATGTACTGTATGTATGATCTTTGTCCGGTGTAAGGCAGGGGCTGCGTTGGCCGAATACTACAGTCTGACACAGGGATAAAATAGGTATCACATTTAGCTTTATACAGTAGAAGGTTGGTCCACATAATTTCTAATTCGTTGATTGGCAGGACTTTAGTTTCAGATATTACAGAAAATCATCTGGGGTAGCCACTCCAAGGTCCCATTTTGTATTTTATTCTTGCGTCTTGTATGTTGTTATATTGGCCTCGGGAGAAATGTAATGTCCGTAGGAGTTAGGTATAACCTTCATTAGACCCCAGGTTACTAAATGTTCATTGTAAGTTGAATGAAATTCTCAGAAACTACAAAGAACAAGCAAGGAAATTACATCATTTGACTGAAGGGGTTTTTATACGCAATTAGTTTTCCGTTCTACAGTGAGTCAGAATAAGTACAGAGAGTTTGTTAAAATCAGACAGTGAAGAGAAATAACATAATAATACGAGGATTAAGTCCTGGTTTTTATGTTGGATTCAGTGATGTATTTATATTTTTATCAACAATTATTTTTCGCTCCTTCAGTCCCAGTTCGACCGATATAATTGTGTCCTTAATTTCTGTTCAAGGTAATTTATATGGATCCACGGGGTGACTAATAAAAGCGTGGTGCTGTATCATTTGTTTCAAACAGACTTGCCCATGAACATTATATATTTCTACTCCCTCCAGTGGATTCCTTGTGTCCCTTTCTTCCCAACTGTTGGCAAAACCTTTCCTTCTCTTTCCCCCAAATCTACACACACACACACACACACACACAGCATAAGAAGACATATCCTGACGTTCCAGACCTTCATAAGCGCCGTGCAGTCTTTTACAAACTCACATTTGGACAAAAGGTGGAGATTCACCAAGAAGAGAAAATTTGCTATTGCTTTCTTATGATCACTAATTCCTTTATATGTCTGTGGTTTTGGACTATTACAGTGAAGTTCACACTTTCTTCCTTAATTATTATTTTCATTTGAAGTTTAGAAGTGATGTTGACGATGTAATATTTTTATCTTTATTAACTGTAATAACAGCAACAACAACAGCAACTTCTACTACTACAATAGTAGTTGTATTACTACTACTATTACTGAACTATTACTACTACTACTACTACTACTACAGTATCACTACCACTACTACTACTGTTGCTTCTAATACAACTACTATTACTACTACTACTACAGTACCACTACCACTACTATTACTATTGCTTCTACTACAACTACTATTACTACTACCACTGCTATTAGCACTACTACTACTACTACTACTACTACTACTGCTATTACTACTACTACTACTATTACTACTACTACTACTACTACTGCTACTACTACTATACCGATTTGACGCTAGTAAGGCCTAGAAGCCAAGCCCACTTTCTGTGGGAGATGGTGATTTGGTTCATATAATATGTTCGAGTGGTTATCCATGTAATCCTACTGCAGTAAATGTGTTCCCAGTTTGTAATCAGGCCTTGTACTTCTCTTCAGAAATGTTAATAATCAAGAAAATAAACATAAAAATGATATGAAAGAATTAGCATTTCACAGAGGATGCAAAAATTTTTAAATATTTATCACAAACTGTCGAAGTCAAGGATATAATTCGTTTTCGAATGAAGCCTGCTCACTATTTCTTTGTTTTGTATCAAACAGGGAATGGGATAGGGAATAGAAAGGGATGTGGGACTGAGTTATCCCAGTACCCTGAAGGCTGGGTCTATGAATGTGCGTGGATATAGTACAATTGAGGCTAAAAGGGAGGAGATTGGGAGAATGTTTGTGAAAAGAAAGTTAGATGTGTTAGCTTTGAGTGAAAACAGATGAAAGGGAAAGGTGAGTCTATGTTTGGAAGTGTGAATGGAAGATTGTCAGGTGCTGTTAGAGGAAGGACGAGAGGTGTGGCCTTGTTAGTGAGCCCGGAAGTGCAGCAGTGTGTGACTAAATGGAAGGAGGTGTTATCGAGACTGATGTGGGTGAAAGCGAAATTTCAAAGTGAGTTATGGGTATTTCTGAGTGCATATGGGCCTGGTAGCGAAAGGGATGCAGAAGAGAGGGAGTCTTTCTGGAATGATGTTGATGAGTGTTTGCAGAGTTTTGGAGCGAATGTGAATGTGGTAATCATGGGAGATCTGAATACTAGAGTGGGAAATGTAGCGGTTGAAGGTGTAGTTGATATGCATGGTGTGCCTGCAAGAAATGAGAATGAGGAACCAATGATAGGTATGTGTGTTGAGCGAGAGATGGCGATTGGAAATATCTTGTTTGAGGAGAAAGATATTTATAAGTATACGTGAGTGAGACAGGAGGTGGAAGGGTTGTTGATAGACCATTGATGGACTATGTGGCTGTGTCCAGGAATGTAATAGGAAGATTGTTGGATGTGAGAGTTTTGAGAGGGAAGGGTGGAGGTATGTCCGACCACTACCTGGTGAAGGGAAAGGTGAGAGTAGGTAAGAGATGGGTGAGAGCTAGGAGAGTTAGGTGTGACAGGGAGGTTTCGAAAGAGAGTGAGTTGGATAAAAGAGATAAAATGACAAAGTCTCAGGAGAAATTGAAAGATGAGTGGAACGCAGTGAAAGATCAGGAGGACGGCAGTGTGGAGGAGGAATGGCAGATGTTTAGTGCTGTGGTGGGGCATGCAGAAGAAGTGTGTGGTGTGAGACGAATGGGTGGTGGTGTAAGAAAGGGAAATGAATGGTGGTGCGAGGAAGTAAGTATGGCTGTGGCTGAGAAGAGACGTGTATCTAAAGTGTGGCTTCTGAAGGATGAGGTGTCATATGAGTGTTATAAGGAAAAGAGAAATGGGACGAGAAGGGCTGTGCGTGATGCTAAAGTGGCAGCAGATGACAGGTGGAGTAGGCGGTTGACTAAGAATTTTCAACAGAATAAAAAAATGTTTTGGAAGGAGGCGAAAAGAGTGTGAAAGGGAGAGTCTGGGAAGAAAGAGCGAGTAAAAGCAGAGGATGGAAGGATGTTAATCGAGATGGATGCAGTAAGGAAGAGATGGGCGGAGTATTTTGAAAGACTGTTAAACGTAGAAGAGGAAAGGGAGGCTGAGATTGTGGCAGATGGAAGGATACAAGGAATAAATGTGTTGGGAGAGTTGAATGATTCTTTGATCACGATGAAGGAAGTGCACGAGGCAGTAAAGTAGATGAAAACAGAGAAAGATGCAGTTATGGATGGGTGTTCTGTGGAATGC
The DNA here is from genome assembly GCF_032717465.1 of Coenobita brevimanus. Classification (NCBI taxonomy): domain Eukaryota; kingdom Metazoa; phylum Arthropoda; class Malacostraca; order Decapoda; family Coenobitidae; genus Coenobita; species Coenobita brevimanus. The sequence continues at coordinate 11,411,138 of NC_136972.1, read as the reverse complement.
CTGAAAGATGGTGGAGCGACTATTGTTGAGTGATTAGTAAGATTGTTTAATGGGCAAGTGTTTGTGTGGTCCCGTGGTAAAAAGGTAAGGGTGATAAGTATGAATGTACTAGCTTCAAGGGTATAAGTCTGTTGAGTGTTGTAGGTAAAGTGTATGGTAGAGTGTTAATAAAGAGAGCTAGAGTACAGAGGGGGTGATTGGTGATGAGCAGTGTGGCTTTAGAAGAGGGAGGGGGTGCATGGATCAGGTGTTTGCTGTGAGACAGGTGTGTGAAAAGTATTTAGCAAAAGGTAGGGATGTGTTTTGGGCGTTCGTGGATTTAGAGAAAGCGTATGATAGAATTGATAAGGAGGCTTTGTAGATTGTTTTAACCCCTTAGAGTACACAATTCGATCGACCGTACCGGAGCGAAAATCTGTATAAAGAGCCGATTTTTTTAATCTTACAGAAGTAAAAAGTATTTTACCCAAGGTTTAGAGCTTGAATATACACACCTTATGCTGCAAACCCGACCATTTTAGACCAAATGGTTCATGAGCTATAGCCCATCAAAATTGAATTTAAAAAGTTAACCTTCCAGGTGGCAGGACTCCCGTTTTCTCTGCTCTCCCACCCCATTCCTCCCTCATTCCTCCCCTCCCATGACCTTCCTCACCCACTCCTATCACCCCCCTCTCTTCCTCCCCTCCCCTTCTCCCCCCTCCTCCCCCAATCTCCCTTCAGAATTTTCCAGCTCATTTTTCTTCTCGAACAATAGCATGCAAAAAATAATTGTGTCGGTGTTAATCACTCCCAACACTCTTCCTCCCAATACTTCTCCCCTCCAGACCTTCCCTCCACCTGTCCCTTTCCCTCATAGCTGTGTAGCTGTCAAAAACCATGCGAAATGAATAGTAACAATGATGTATAATTCTCTAGGCGGAGAGGAGGGGTGTTGTAAGCGGACAGCGTACTACAGGGGTTGGGAGTGGAGGTGGGGTGGGAAGAGGCCTGAAGGGGTGGTAGGGGGGTATAAAAGTGGGAGACAGACACCTCAAGACAAAGAGGACAGGCAGAAAGGGAGTACATGGGTGTGGAGGGTGGATAGGGGGGATATAACCCTCCTCAGGGAGACAGGGAGGGGGGGTGAGGGGGGGAAACCACGGAGGAGTGATGGAGGACGATGAGGGGATGAGGGAGGGAGCAGGAGGCGGTGAGAGGCGAGGGAGGGGGAGGGGGAACAAAGGTACTGGGGTAGAGGAAGGTGGCGAGAGGGCAGGGGGGTGGGGGAATCACCCCCCCACCATGGGTATGGGCCTGGATCCTCCCCCTCCCTACTCAGGAATTACTTCTCATTGGTTTGCATTGATATACATCACAGTCGGGGAGGAGCATAGTGTCTGCAGTTTTTTAAAAAAAGCCCCTCTATCAATCACATTCATTATATAAAGTAATCCTGAAAAAGGATTGATCGATCCAGTTATAGTAGGACTCGCGCACGTTTGCGGCTGTGGTGTGGCTCGCACCTGCGTACAGTGTTGTCACGTTTTCTATACCGTTATCTCTCTCTCTCTCTCTCTCTCTCTCTCTCTCTCTCTCTCTCCTGGCGGGAAATGTGAGCCACCCTGAGTACTTTTGATTCTTTTATAAGTTATTTATAATTGTGCTTTCATCTGTTAATTTGGTTTTGTTATATTTAGTAGTAGATGGAGTGTCAAAGTTACTGTCTGCTGAGAGGTTTGTTACGTTACTGATTCATACACCCCGACGTAGTGGGGTGTGGGTGTAGGTGTGGGTGGGAGTGTGGATGTGGGTTTGTTGGGGTTGTGGTCCAGGGGGGAGGGGAAGTGTGAAGGGGGATTTGACCTGAGACACCCAGGCGGGATTAAGAAGGGAGGGAAGGGGAAGGGGGGGCTGGATTCACCTACCACGTGGTCAGTATTAGAAGAGAGAGAGAGAGAGAAATTATGTGTATAGATATATGTGCATCAATAGGAACAATGTATATCAGTGTGTGCAGTATGTACAAAGGAACAAATGAATACAAAGAAGGCAGTGACAGACCTCTCTCTCTCTCTCTCTCTCTCTCTCTCTCTCTCTCTCCTGGCGGGAAATGTGAGCCACCCTGAGTACTTTTGATTCTTTTATAAGTTATTTATAATTGTGCTTTCATTTGTTAATTTGGTTTTGTTATATTTAGTGATGCCGACAATGCATTCAATGCATGCCCCTCTCCTGCCTCTCTCTCTCTCTCTCTCTCTCTCTCTCTCTCTCTCTCTCTCTGTAGGGAAGCTATCTGTCAGTGCTGCCACTCACAAGAATTATATGAATTATTTCTTTTACTTTGGATATTGGCATATTTCTTCTTTTTTCAGGCTCATTCTATTATATCCATAACTGTAATATTATTAACCACCCTAAAACTACGCTAAAAAACATTAAAAGTGACTGCTATTTCTTTTAGCAACACTGTACAATATGTATGCCATGTTTCTGTGTTACTGTATAAATATTTTATGCATAATAAGATTACTGTTGATTCATCCATCAAAATACACAAGTGTAAGTTTTATTCATCTGAATTTATCGAATTTGTGATGCCTTGTACATAAATAGCTTCCGTTTCACATCGAAAGTTGGGGAAACGTGGCACCATTGTACACAGGTGCGGGCCACACCACACGCGCAAACGGGCGCAAGGCCGACTATAGCACTTAATGTGTTAGGATTGCATGGACTTGTTGGTAGGTTGCTAAAAGGAGTGAAAAGTTTTTATGTAAATAGTAGGGCATGTGTAAGAGTGGGAACTACTGTGAGTGATTGGTTTTTCATGAGAGTGGGGCTGCGGCAGGAATGTGTGATATCGTTTTGGTTGTTTAATATTTATATGGATGGTGTTATAAGGGAGGTGAATGCAAGAATGTTAGGTAGAAGATTGAGTCTGGTGAATGTTGATGGAAGAGAATGGAATCTGAATCAGCTACTGTTTGTGGATGATACTGCACTGGTCGCTGACTCAGAGGAGAGATTGAGACAATTGGTAGAGGAGTGCGAAGGGTGTGTGAAAGGATGAAACTGAGCGAATATGAGATTAAGAGCAAAGTGATGAAATGTACGAGGTTGGTAGATGGTAGGAGGATGAACATAGTGTTGAATGGTGAGTTGCTTGAGGAGGTAGAGTGCTTTAAGTATTTAGGGTCACATGTTGCTGTGGATGGAAGAATTGATGCAGAAGTGAAGTTTGAATGAATGAAGTAGGAAAGGTGCTGGGAGGAATGAAAAAAGTGTTTAGATGTTGTTAGCTTAGAATGGATGTAAAAAGAAGGCTGTATGGGGGTGTTGTGGTACTGACTCCGTTATATGGGGCTGAAACGTGGAATATGGGTGTAGCAAAGAGGAAAAGTTGAATATAATGGAGATGAGGTGTCTGAGGAGTATGTGTGGAGTGATACGTATGGATCAAGTGAGAAATGATGAAGTGAGAATGAGAACTGGAGTTGTCTGGGAGATGGCTGATCGAGTTGAGAAGAGGGTGTTGAGATGGTTTGGATATATGGAGAGAATGGATGATGAGTGATTGGTGAAAAAGATAACTGGATCGGATGTGAGAGGTGTAAGGCTGAAAGGAAGACCATGAATAGGATGGATGGACAGTTTGAAGAGAGCATTGGATATGAGACGGGTGTTAGTTGAGCAAGGAAGAGTGGCTGAACATAACAGAAATAATTAGAGAGAAACTGTGAATGAATAAATGATGATGCAGCCCTGAGGGGATATTCTCCTGCAATTGGTCTGATCAGCTGATCAGGTTAGGTGCGGGTAAGGGATGGTTCCATTATGATGTGGCAGGAGCAAACCAGTTCTACTGTCGGGCCCTGCTGCAGATGTCACTGATTGCACTGCGCAGTTGACCCTCGTGCGGTGCTTTGTGGTGAGGATCTGTCCCTTTTCCTTGGGGCTAAGATGCTGATAAATGTATATGTGTGGATGAGTAAATTTGGAGCGTGTCGTCCTGTCTCGGCTACCTCCCCTTCTTGGGGGACAGATAGACAGATTGTATGAAACATAAAATTACTACAAATGACTCCAAACACAGAGTATAATAGGCAGTGACATACAGTGTGTATAGCCTAGTTATATCCCAAATCATTATATAACTGGTAAAAGTCAGTATCATTATGGCAGTCCTTGGGGAGGTAAAATGATCAAGGAAACAGTCACTCAGCAGGAAATTAAATGTACACCACCAAGCCAGTTGATGTTATCTCGCAGCTGTCAAGTGTCTAAACCTGATAAATTTCCTCAATTTCCTTTCTTACCCAGTTACAAACTGTATATTGCAGTACCAGTTAGCCTAGATTGTACATTAAAATGAATGGGAGCTTATAATTATGAAGGCCATGTAATTATTGGTTACCTAAATCAATGAGTGTGGAAGTACCGACACTGAGCGTGTATGCACAGTACCAGGCTGCAGTGATACACCCCTGCTCACCGTGGAGAGAGAGAGAGAGAGAGAGAGAGAGAGAGAGAGAGAGAGCAGCAGCAGCAGCAGCGTGGTGAGTGGGGAGGGTAAGGTGCCACCTCAATATCGCGATACATTGCTTACAAAGACATTTATAATATGAGCAGCAGAAAAATCTACATTTGAAAACCGTCATCACTGTTCCTTTTTCCTCTCCGTGGACTCCGCTTATAAGAGTTTTATGAGTTATGCAGTGATTTGGGATATAAATTGTCGTACAAACTATAGTTCACTGAATATTGTACCTTATGTTTGGTTTCATAACTTTGTACCTACATTACGTGTGTTACAACGAAGATTCATTCGAAAGCGAGCATGCATCCTTGACTTCGACCGTTTGTGGCACATATTTTATAGTTTTACTATCCTCTTTAATGTGCTAATACCTTGAAATAATTTGCATTGTTATACCCCTAATAATCAACATTACTGTAGAGAAAAACTGGTCTGTTTATGAACTGTCAACTCATTTAATACAAGTAAATGGGCAGCTGCACGAACATTTTGTATGGACCGATCAGCTGTTTTCAGACACAAAGTGGGCGTGGCTTCTAGGCCTTGCTAGCGATACTACCACTACAAGAAATAATAATAATAATAATAATAATAATAATATTATTATTATTATTATTATTATTATTATTATCCATCCATCATCCAATCCTACATTGCTCCTTGAGGAGCGTAGGAGCCCAGGGCTAGGCGTGGGCCCGACATTTAAGATGAGAATGACCAGCCTCATTCATCCCTGAGTGGCATTACATGAGCAATCAACTCCAACCATTCCTTGGATATAAACCTTCACCGGCTCAATCCGGTTGGAGAGCAATAATTACCCACTAAACCACCAGGTGCCAAAATTTGGTTATATGGTTACCACCCATCGTAGTAAATGGTTTCCTAGTGCACAGGAAATCAGGAAACCATTTGGCTTGTCACACAGTGTAGAGTCACCCACAGGCTGAAGGAAGTGGAAAGAATGAAGGAAAGAAAGACAGAAGAGGAAGTGCAAAGTCACCAGTAGGCAGAAGGACAAGGAAAGAGTGAAGGAAAGACAGAAGAGAATGGAAGGAATGAAGGATGGAGAGGAAAGGGCAGACACCCGAGAGCAGCACTACATCGAGTGAGTGGATGGTGAGTGCCCCCACCTACCACAATTATTATTATTATTATTAGTAGTAGTAGTAGTGGTGGTGGTGGTGGTGGTGGTAATAAATTCAGTGTAATTGCGTGTATATGTACACCTGTGTGTATGCGAACACACACATTAGAGCATCCATGTGTATGTGTGAGACGGCACCTGCTTGCATGTTCACACCTTATTAGTGTGGCTGCGTGTTTACTGGGTTAGTTATACTGTGCCCATATTTTCTGATGAAATATGCCAGGAATTACTTGTTGTTCTGTTTATGAAAAAAAAAAAAACTAGATTTGGAATGAACTTATTATATTTATTTTTCGTCTTATTTACACCTTTTGTTGCTTTTGCTTTCGCCTATTGGAACTAGGCCACTTTCACAACATGAATACTGCGTCGTGAAATCACGAGCTTAGATGAGCCTCAGTTATGATGTGCGATGAGTCTCCTTGGCTGTTAGTTAGATCAGCCTTCCAGTCTTAGAACACTTAGCGTCCATCAGAGCTCAAAGGAGTTAGGGATCATTTTCAGGATAGACTTATGAAAGTTAAACCTGTGATGGGTATAGCAGTCGCCTATTGACCTTCCAGTTCGATGACAGTCTCCTACAGTAAATAAAATTGCTTGGAGGCAGCAAGAGTAAAATAGAAGCAAGATCTGGCTGAAGAGTTTATTTTTAAGATGACTGTTTCGGTCCGACTTGGACACGATTCAGGCATGAAATAATAAATTTATGGTACAAACGCCCAAAGAAGTGATGATCCGATTCCCAGTACCTTTCGCTCAGAAAGTGGTATCTGACAACTGCCACGGCCAAGTTATAATTCCTGTATTGTTCACCGGAAAGGACAGTAATTAGGTAAACAACTCCAAAAATCAATGTAAAAGTGTTCTTACTGTTTATGTCTCTTATAACGTGAGAGGAAACCACAATATATTAAAGTTAAGGTTTTACCATACGAAAGAATGTGAAGTGCACTGCCTATCACTCACCGGGTTCAGGGTTAAAATACAGTGAAACTCTAGTAATACGTATTTTGCATCTTAAATCAGCAATACTGAAGGAAAAATTTACTATAAAATAAAACTCACAGAAAATAGTAATGTCGAAATCACGAGTGCCATCAAATATAAAAAAATAAACATCTAAAGATATATTATCATCAACATTTAATTCTGTATGCGGTATGATATTTAAGTGGGATAACCCGAGGGCTATACACAAGATGGATCGTCAGTACAATACTGCAGCCTTTCGGTGCAAACAATTTGCTCTTTATTTAGTAAATCTTCTAGCAAGACAGATATCCAGGCAGTTTAACATCAAGTAGAGGACAGTTAACGGGCAGATAAGCAATGAATAGAGAGGTAGAATATGGAAAATTTGCCAAATGGAGCACCTCGTAGCACAGGACTAAGATAAGTTACTGCATGTGCCCAAGAACACCACCTAACCACCTGTGTTGCTATCGAGAAGCATTTTAATCTGCCGGTATTCAGGTATGTTAGTGCAACAAGTGCAGTTATTGGGGGAAAATTGGGCATTTTTATTCACATGAAAATCCAACAATTTATAAAACATGTAGGGCAGTTTAATGAGAGAACTAAAGAGTGAGAGGATGATATTCAAAAGCAAGAGTGCGACAATGAAAACTAAAACTGAAAAGCATTATATAAAAAGGAGGGGAGGGGGATCGTGACAAAGACCAAAACACATCCACTCACACCTACGACATGATTATAACTGATTAATCTGATTTATGTAAGGCCTGGCTTGCAGTCATGCAATGTTTCCAAAGGAACAAGCATAGAAATCCGCTAGACTGGTCTCAAAAAGTGGTAAAAATCTGCCAGACTGAGGGAAATTAAGGAACAAAAAATGCTAGACACGACTTTAAAAGAAAGCCAGATATATAGAAAATATTTAATTTTTTACCAGCTAGGTTGCATTTCAAAACTTTAAAATTACAGGGAAAATTGCTGCATTAGGAACACTGCTAGCATGAGTCGTGACGACGAGTGAAAACGTGCCAGATGTCTCTTTTTATTTACTATTGACAAAAAACATTAGAATTTAAAAATATTTTGGCAAGATTAGTTTTTTACACCAAAAATTATGTTTGCAGGGCAGGCAAAGACTGTTTCCGTCTCCTAACTCCCAATCAAGTGAATGTTGCCAGACGGAGGGAGTTTTGTCCGAATCTTAAAGAAAGCGAATCATCACTTGTTTGGGCGATCGTGCAGTCAGAGCAAAATTTAATTTTGTCTACTGTGTTACGAAACAGAGAAAGATAACGTACACTTTAAGTGAGAATGCTAAGAGTCACTACTGTCCCGTAAAGTTCCAGGTTCAAAACAAAATAGTTAGGTAAATTTACAAGTTAAAGTTTAATGCACAAACTAACAACAAAACATTCAGGACTCATAAGGATAATGTAATGGCAAATAAACAGGTTAAGTATATGGTTAACTGCAATAGCCTCTATTAACACGAAATTAGCAAGAGTAAATTTATCTAAGTCAGCCCTGATAAAATGAGATACCAGATAATACTCAGTGAATGCAAGATAAATTATTACAGATACAAACTATTATCAAAAATGACTGACATAAAACCCAACATTAATCACAAAGACCTCACTAGGCCTAAGAACTAACCCTATGCTACACAGCACAAGAAAAAATACAACAGTTATACTCAAATTACACACAGCTGCTAGATGTTTGGAGATTTCTTGAGCACTCACAATAATAATATCTGTACAGGGGAGGACAGAGATGTGAACAAAATGAGGAGCAGATCTAAGTGGCAATGATGCAGAGACTGAGCTCATTATATAGGGGCCAGGAGAGCTTGATACAACTTGTAAGAAGGACGCGCAAATGAAGCCATGGGGACAAAGAGCTGAAAATCCCGCTCTGAATAACAGAGGGAACTACTTACTCTCCTATAACGGTAGAAGGGGGGGACTGAGGCAGAACACGCTCGTGATCAAACATGCAGCAACTGTGCGTTAAAATTACACAAAGGATGATGAAATCATAGGGTATGTAACACCTCCCCACAAAGAAAAAGAAATTTACAAAGGAAATTTCTTATTACTCTAAAACAATCTGTCTAAAGTCTAGATAAGCAATCTGCAATAACATTTTCTTTCCCCTTGACATGTTGTATGTCTAATGAATACTCCTGAAGAAGTAGACTCCATCTTGTCAATCTCTGATTTTTATCTTTAAACTTACTAAGGAATTTCAGTGGGTTATGATCGGTATAAATGACTATGGGGTCAAAACCAGAACACAAATAAAATGAAAAATGCTGTAAACCCAAAATCAAGGCCAAAAGCTCTTTCTCAATAGTTGAGTAGTTCTTTTGAGGTGGAGTGAACTTCTTACTGTAATAAGATACAGGATGTTCAATACCCTGATCATCCTCTTGCAGCAAAACAGCCCCAGCTCCTGTATCACCTGCATCAACAGCCATCTTAAAAGGCTTAGCAAAATTTGGAGTAGCGAGCACTGGCTGACTTAATAGAATAGCTTTAAGTTTGTTGAAAGAGGATTCACAGTTATCGGTCCAGACAAATTTAACTCCCTTTTTCAGTAGGTCTGTAAGTGGTGATACAAGAATAGAAAAGTTAAGAACAAATCTCCTGTAATAACCTACCATTCCCAAAAATCTTTGTAGCTCCTTCCTACTTTTAGGTCTGGGAAGATCACTTATAACCTGAACCTTAGCTCCTGGTGGTGCAACATGTCCATCACCAATTACATACCCAAGGTACTGAACTTTAGCTTGACCAAACTCACACTTTGATAAATTAGCTACAAGATTAGCATGAACCAAACGCTCAAGAAATTTACTGACATGGCATAGGTGATCTTTCCAGTTGTCACTTAAGATTAATACATCATCAATATAAACAACACACCCTGCCAAACCCTCTGTTACAACATTCATGAGCTTCTGAAATGTGGCTGGTGCATTCTTCATACCATAGGGCATTACAGAACATGCAAAAGTCTTTCCTAGTGTTACAAAACATGAGATCTCCCTAGCACGTTCAGTCATAGGTACTTGCCAGTATCCCTTTAACAAATCAAACTTACTTATGTACCTAGCCTTTCCGATCTTGTCTATGCAATCTTCCACACGAGGGAGAGGATAAGTGTCTGTTTTGGTTATCTGATTAACACGTCTGTAGTCAATGCAAAGCCGCTGTGACCCACCTGGCTTAGGGACCAGAGTGACAGGAGAACTCCAGTCGCTCTGACAGGGCTCAATCATCTTGTGGTCCAACAGGTAGCCAAGCTCCTTCTGGATGAGAGGAACTTTCACTGGGTTCACACGGTAAGGAGGCAATTTAATTGGCTTTGCATCTCCAACATCGACATCATGCATCAACACAGTGGTTCTTCCTGGAGTGGCACGGAACACTTGCGGATACTCCTGCAGTAATGCCGAAAACTCCTGCCTTTCCTTGGGAGGTAGATGAGAAAGCTTAGTCTGGAGATCATTCATGATATCAGGATTCTTCTCCAAACTATCACTCAGGCTCATACTGCATGGGAGAGCTTCACTTGCAGACTCGGGTGGAACAGCTACAGTGCAGACTGGATTATTTTCGTCCCGCCTGTGATATAACTTTAGCATGTTGATGTGACATAGTTGCTTGCTCTTTCTACGATCTGGTGTGGCGATGACATAGTTGACATCACTGAGTTTCTTCTCCACGAAATAAGGGCCACTAAACTTGGCTTGAAGAGGTTGCCCATGAACTGGTAGCAGAATCAAAACCTGATCTCCTGGCTGAAAGTGGCGTAACCTGGACTTCTTATCATACCAAGTCTTCATCTTCTCCTGAGCAGCTCCTAAATTCTCTCTCGCCAGCTGTAAAGCAGTGGACAGCCGTTCTTTGAACTTCATCACATACTCCAGCAGGTTGACGTCATCTTCCTCTGACAGCCAGCATTCCTTGAGTAACTTAAGGGGTCCTCTTACTTCATGGCCAAACAGTAGTTCAAAAGGTGAGAAGCCCAGTGATTCATTTGGAGATTCTCTTGCGGCAAACACAACGAATGGAAGACCTTTATCCCAGTCTATCTGATGTTCCAAACAGTATTTCTTGAGCATCGATTTGAGTGTTTGATGATATCTCTCCAACGCTCCTTGGGTCTGGGGATGGTAAGCTGAAGACGTGATCTGTGTGATGCCCAACTCTTTCAGAGACTGCTTGAAAACATTTGACATGAAATTACTTCCTCGGTCTGACTGTACCTCCTTGGGCAGACCAAACTTTGTGAAGAACCCTAGCATTTCCTTAACCACGTTCTTTGCTGAGATATTTCTAAGTGGAATGGCTTCAGGATAACGAGTAGCCATATCAATCAGGGTCAACACATAAGAAAATCCTGAAGAAGTCTTAGGAAGAGGGCCCACAATATCCACCAACACACGGGTGAAAGGCGCCTCAAAAGGAGGAATGGGAACTAGAGGTGCAACCTTTTCGGTCTGATTACACTTCCCCACAACTTGACAGGTGTGACAAGACTTACAATACCAGGAAACATCCCTGAAGATACCTGGCCAGTAGAAGTGTTTCAAAATGCGTGCCACAGTCTTCCTCACTCCAAGGTGTCCTGCCAAACTGGAATCATGAGCCACTCTAATGATATCCTGCCTACAAACACGAGGGATGACAACTTGATGTACAACCTCCCATTCACAGTCGGCTGATGCTGTTGGGGGTCTCCACTTCCTCATATGTACTCCTGACTTTACATAATAACAAGTAGAAGCACCGGCTGACTCTTCTTCACTGTAAGCAGAGTTAGCTAGACCTTTCAACTCAGGGTCAGCAACCTGCAACTCAACCAACTCTTGACGAGACAAATTATCAACACTACGGGGTACTGCCTCATCTGGTGAGTGGTCCAAATTAGCAAGAAAAGTGTCAGCTAGGATAACATCATCATCATCATTATCCTCTAAATCACCAGTAACTTTAGACTTAGCCCTAGTGACAGCACATGCAGGGAACACATCAGGGACATCACAATCCTGGGACACAGCCACTGGCTCGCTAGACAACTGAGGAACTGGACACACTTGACTTCCACCAATATCATTTCCAAGTAAGAAGACATTGGGAGTGTCTCAACCAACCCAACCATAACGGAACCATCAACAAAACCAGACTCTAAATTCACTCTGCACAGAGGGACATAGAAGTAATCATTCCCTACACCTTGTAAGATTACAGTTTCATCAGAGGAATTAACATTAGAGCATAGAACACTGGTCAGCATAAGGGATTGGCAAGCACCTGTATCACGATATATTTTAACTGATTTCCTGTCATTACTGTCCACAGGACTGACAAAACCATCAGACAGAAAATTAGAACATGAACTCTTGAGAGTGTCACCCACGTTACTGCTCAAAAGAGGAGCTCCATCATGAGAATTTAAGTTACCCCTCAAAGCAGGTTCAGTTAACTCAGTTAAAGAATTCTGGGAACTCTCAAGAGTGGACACTAGACCAATTGACTGAATATTTAAAGACTCCTTTTTGTTCACATCACACTGTCTCCTGAAACATCTCTCCGTAGTATGACCAAGCTTACTACAATAAGTACATTTACTTTTCTGAAATCTAGAGGTGAAGCTGGTATTTACTTCCTGAGAAACATCATCCTTATTCTCTTTCCTGTTACCTGTACTCTGAGTAGAGGCAACGTACTTACTCTCAGCTTTCCTTATTCCTCCAGAATATCTCTTGTGAGTGAGAACATATTCATCAACTAAAACTGCAGCATCAGACAAATTATCTATTCTTCTCTCATCAAGATATAGGCTTACATCTTTACTAATACACCTTTTGAAGTCCTCCAGCAAAATCATCTGCTTAAATTTACCAAAATCAGAATCCACATTCTTAGAATTTAACCACCGCTCTAACAGATCTTCTTTGATTTTTGCATACTCAACATGGGATTGCTTATCTTGCTTGTAAGTTGTCCTAAATTTTACTCTATAAGCTTCAGGAACAAGCTCATAGGCCTTTAGAATCAAGCTCTTAACTACATCATAATTATCAGATTGATCCTGAGGCAAAGATGCATAAGTTACTTGAGCTTTACCGGTGAGAACAGTTTGAAGGAGTACTGGCCAATACTTTTTAGGCCAATTAAAACCTGTAGTTACCCTCTCAAACAACTGAAAATACTTTGTTAAATCAGATTCATTAAAAGGAGGGACAAGTTTAACATTTTTAGCCACATCAAAATCATCAGAGCTAGATGATCCAGTTCCACATTGTTTCATGCGATACTCATGGTCTGCCTGAATCCTAGCAAGTTCAACTTGTGCGTGAAACTCAGCCTCCTTAGCACGGGCCTCCTGCAGGGCTAGCTGTAACTTAGCTAATTCAATCTGCGTTTGCTCATTCGGAGGAGTTACATTAAACAAGCTTTCATTAATCATGTCAACAATTTGATCTTTAGAATGATGAGAGCGAACAACAATTCCCAATTGTTGAGCAACAAGCTTAAGTTCATTCTTTGTTCTGTTTTCTACATCACACACTGTTTGCACATTTGACAAAAAATCTTTGGCTTCATCAAGTGTAGTAAGAGTAGACATAATTAATAAGTAACAGTCACAAAATATCAAGCAATATCCTTATGATAATATCCTGAATATCCTGATATGAGGTCGCCAAATTTATGTTACGAAACAGAGAAAGATAACGTACACTTTAAGTGAGAATGCTAAGAGTCACTACTGTCCCGTAAAGTTCCAGGTTCAAAACAAAAGAGTTAGGTAAAATTACAAGTTAAAGTTTAATGCACAAACTAACAACAAAACATTCAGGACTCATAAGGATAATGTAATGGCAAATAAACAGGTTAAATATATGGTTAACTACAATAGCCTCTATTAACACGAAATTAGCAAGAGTAAATTTATCTAAGTCAGCCCTGATAAAATGAGATACCAGATAATACTCAGTGAATGCAAGATAAATTATTACAGATACAAACTATTATAAAAAATGACTGACATAAAACCCAACATTAATCACAAAGACCTCACTAGGTCTAAGAACTAACCCTATGCTACACAGCACAAGAAAAAATACAACAGTTATACTCAAATTACACACAGCTGCTAGATGTTTGGAGATTTCTTGAGCACTCACAATAATAATATCTGTACAGGGGAGGACAGAGATGAGAACAAAATGAGGAGCAGATCTAAGTGGCAATGATGCAGAGACTGAGCTCATTATATAGGGGCCAGGAGAGCTTGATACAACTTGTAAGAAGGACGCGCAAATGAAGCCATGGGGACAAAGAGCTGAAAATCCCGCTCTGAATAACAGAGAGAACTACTTACTCTCCTATAACGGTAGAAGGGGGGGACTGAGGCAGAACACGCTCGTGATCAAACATGCAGCAACTGTGCGTTAAAATTACACAAAGGATGTTGAAATCATAGGCTATGTAACAACTGTCATACACCTTTGGTAGGGAGTAGACGGTGGCAGCAGTTGTGCAGGGAAGTACATCCAAGGAGGATGGAGAGCTGATGACAGGGAGAGCTGGAGCTCCCATTTCTTCAGCCCCTGGGACTAGCTCCTGACCATCTCCCTTTGCTCACCTTTTTCAGTGTTTCAGTAACACAGGGAGTAAGCCAAGATGCTCTCTAATTCAAATTCCTCTATCTGTTAGCACCAAACTACATGCACATTACACACTACACCTTCTATTCAGAAACTCAAACAAAAGAAGCATAGCATCTCAATCCACAGCCTCAGATTCCCCATGGGGGGAGGCATCAAATCCCCCATCATCTGCCCCTCTCCGGGTGACTACCCAGCCAGATGCCTCAAACTACTGTCTGACACACTTTTTCATTTCTGCAACATTCGCTGCCTTTCCTCTAACTTTCTCTCTGTTAAGCACCATCTCTCTTTCTCTAAACCTCACCCTCTCTACCTGACTGAAACTCAGCTGTCTGAGGCAACTGATAGCAAACACTTCTCTGCATCTCCCTACTTTCTCTAAACTCATTTTAAAGCCAAAGGTGGCTGTTGTATATATGTACACAACGACATATCTTTCTCTCGTATTCCTGAACTTGATTCCTCTGAATTCTCTACTCTCTGGTTTTGGCATTCCCGTCATTCTCTGTCTAAATATGTCTGTGCTGTTTGCTTATCCTGTAATTCTACTCATTATGAAAAACTCAACTACCTTACATCTAAGATGGAGCACATCCTGTCCATTTCGTTTTTCTCTGAAATTTCCATTCTAGGAGACTTAAATGTTCACCACCACCTTTGGGTCGTCTTTCCTTTTACTGATCCACCTGGTGAAAATGCTTACATCTTTTCTATCCTTAATGGCCTAGAGCAGCTTGTGCAGCACCCTTCTAGTATCCCTGACCGCCTTGGAGAGTGTTTGAGCATACTTGAACTCTTCCTTACAACTAAACCCTCTGTTTACACTGATAATCTTTCCTCTCTATTGGGCTCCACTGATCACAATCTTATCACCTTAACATATCCTATCACCCCCATAAGGCCTGCAGACCCTCCCAAGAAGTGTCAGTTAACCCACAGGAGCCCAGTGTCCACAGTATTGGACAGAACTGGGAATTTTCAGATCTTCAATGAGTAGGGAACCTCCAGGTAGGGAGTTATGAGCTTCACAACCATGAGCCGCCAGGTGGAGGACGGTACGCTTAGTACCCTCCCAGCACAGTGCCTCGCCCAGGAGCTCTGGGATCCAATGGGTTAAGGCACTTTGGAGCTGCTGATTGGGAGACCCTAAGGCAGTACTTCTTTAACCTACAGCTTGCCAGAGCCATTTTAAAATGTCACGACAAAAATCTGTGGTCAGCGCCAGTGCCTTTTTAAAATGGCATAAAATTAAAAAATTCTGTGACCGCATTTTTCAAGATTTGCTGGTCAAAACTGGCAGGCATGTATGATAACTGTTCCTCTACCTTGCCTCAGGCGGTCAAGGCCATACACCTAATCGCTTCCTCCCTCACGCTCGCTCTGCCTCACTCTGCTTGTGTACCTCAACCAGTGCTGGACAGTCATGCGTACTAATTTTTGCTCAGGGGTTACCCCTTCCTTTCCCCCTCTACCCTGGACAGAGGGAAGGGGGGAATCGCGAACAAGTCTACCCCGCCTTCTGCCCCCAACTCTCCCACCCTCCACCTCCAGCTGCCAGTTACTGATTAGACGCAAATTTTCTCATGTCCTGTAAACATGACTAAACTGTCGTCGCACATGCTTTCAATGGCCAAGATTTGGACTATATTTTTAGAATAAATTATTACCTTATTGAACTGCATTCTCAAATTGAAAATATTCACCATCATTGTAATCCAGTGTCGTCCGCTGCACAATTCTGGATTCTAGTGCTTACCTTTTCACTTCCCCCAGCTGTCTCTCTCTCTCTCTCTCTCTCTCTCTCTCTCTCTCTCTGAATTTACTTATCCCAATCACTCTTTCTTTTTAAATTTATATAACTTTCTCTTTGCTTCTCTCCCCCTCTCCCCCTTCTCTCTCGTTCTGTCTTAAGTCTTCCCCGCCTCTCACCCCTCCCCTCCCCCCACCTTAGGCCTGATCAGCAGTCAGTTATGCCGTCACCGCTCCTTCGTATATCGTGTGGAGGCAACATTTATCACACACACTTTGGTCAGATGTATGGAAAGCTATTTTTTTTATATATATATAATTGTATTTCTCATTATGTGCCAAGTTCAAATAGAGAACACCAGACCAATATTCGTAATTTTTATTAGAGTGACCGTTCCACTTCACATAGCTGGGTAGCTGGGCTAATAAACTGCACACACACACACACACACATACACACACACACGACTTATATTTTGCACTGACAGCGTGGCGACTACAAATATAGTATTGAATGAGGAGTTTGACTGGGACAGGGAAGGATTGAAGCCAGAAGATCCAGTTGTTAGAATGACTATATTTGTAGTCGCCATGCTGTCAGTGCAAAATTTAAGTCGTGTGTGTGTGTGTGTGTGTGTGTGTGTGTGTGTGTGTGTGCAGTTTATAAGCCCAGCTACCCAGTTATGTGAAGTGGAACGGTCACTCTAATAAAAATTACGAATATTGGTCTGGTGTTCTCTATTTGAACTTGGCACATAATGAGAAATACAATTATATATAAAAAAAAATAGTTTTCCATACATCTGACCTAATTGTGTGTGATAAATGTTGCCTGCACATGATATACGAAGGAGCGGTGACGGTATAACTGACTGCTGATCAGGCCTAAGGTGGGGGGAGGGGAGGGGTGAGAGGCAGGGAAGACTTAAGACAAAGAACGAGAGAGAAGGGGGAGAGAAGCAAAGAGAAAGTTATATAAATTTAAAAAGAAAGAGTGAGTGGGATAAGTAAATTCAGAGAGAAAGAGAGAGAGAGACAGCTGGGGGAAGTGAAAAGGTAAGCACTGGAACCCAGAATTGTGCAGCAGACGACACTGGATTACAATGACGGTGAATATTTTCTATTTGAAAATGCAGTTCAATACGGTAATAATTTATTCTAAAAATATAGTCCAAATCTTGGCCGTTGAAAGCATGTGCGACGATAGTTTAGTCATGTTTACAGTACATGAGAAAATTTGCGTCTAATCAGTAATTGGCAGCTGGAGGTGGAGGGTGGGGGAGTTAGGGGCAGAAGGCGGGGTAGACTTGTTCGCGATTCCCCCCTTCCCTCTGTCCAAGGTAGAGGGGGGAAGGAAGGGGTAACCCCTGAGCAGAAATTAGTACGCGTGACTGTACATAGTGAAGGCATGTTGTAAATATTTTCAAGTAAGTTTAAGAACTGTACATAGTGAAAACAAGTTGTAAATATTTTCTCACAGGTGTAAGGACTGTACATAGTGGATAAGTTGTAAATACCTTCTAAGTGCCAGGACTGTACACAGTGATGTCAGGTTGTACCTATCTTCAAGTAAGTGTAAGACAATGCAATCACAGTGAGACACACAAATTGTAACAGGTATTGAAGTAATAAGAAATCAGAAAAGTGTACTGAACATTGCTATAACTTCCCAACATAAATACGTGAGTCTACCTTACATAGAAAACGGCTTTCTCTCACCTATGTGGTGAGCATGAGAGAGTGGGAATACTTGTATACGAGTATGCAGGACTCAATAAAACCCATTTCTGAGCTTCGGTGAGTATTTTAATGGTGAAATTCGTTGTTTTCACATCAAAATCTATCATTTTAGCCAAAAAAAAAAGGTCAAAAATGGCCGGCACGGAGGCGACCCATAGGGCTAAAAATAGCTGGCATGTGGCGAGTTAATTTTCCCGGGAACAATTATTGCTTTCACGGCTGAGAGCCATCTGAGAGTGCTGAGCTCATCACAGAGGTTATTCTCTCAGACATGGAAGCATACATTCCTTTCTCATATCCTTTGACTAATGCAAAAAAACTTTGCATAACCACACTTGTTCTAATGCTGTGCACAACACGGAGAGGGCCTACAAAAGATACTGGAGCCAACCCCCTCCTGAACCTCATCCCTTTTATGTGTCTGCCCGGAATCATGCTAAGTCTGTTCTTCGCTCCCCTTAAAAAAAAAAAAAAAAAATCATTCATACTAAATGCTCTGTGTTATGCTAGGTGTTTTTAGGGTGACTTCCCATCCTAGAAACACCAGCAATAGAGCCAGGGTCCTCTTTCGAGACTGGAGCTAGAACATGCAATGAGAAGAGCAGGGCATAAAAACTCTGGACAGCAACCTTACACGTGTATTATCCAAATTACAACCTTCGAACAATATGAATGGGAGTTGTACGTGACATACTATTTACTGTCAACTGTGCTGGACAGACTAGAGGGTCCCAAATGGTTTGTGGGTATCTCGCAGAATACTAGCCAGTCAGAAGGAAGCTAGACGGACACTGCACAATGAAGAATATTATATTACTCACAGTTTGTTACTTGGGCTCTGATATCAGTCTGAATATAAGCATCTCACCATATATCACAGTGGCAAAAGCACTAGTACAACACAGTATACGCACATAGACACATAGGCATACTACATAGCCACTAGTTCGACACTGTACATATATATCATGAGCACTACAGTCACTATAGGTCTGGGCAGTCACTATTACACTGGACAGGCCGGGGGATGCTGGCTAGGCTGCATGGGCCGGGCGGTTTCCAGGTGTCGGCCAGGTGTTGGAGGGATCCTGTTTGGTGTCCCTTCTTTCAAGGGCCATGGGATGACTCTCAAAGGTGATGTCCTCTGCTGGGAGATGCTGTTGGGCATGGTGGGAGGCCCTCTACTTGTGGGGCCTGGCGGTGTAGTCTGGTCCTTGAGGCTCGGGCCAAACAGTGTGAGCTGACGCACTTGTCTGTGCCTACCCTGGGGAGAAGGTCGCCGTTGTCTGAGGCTGGAGAGGTCGTGCCCTGGGGTTATATGAGCACCTCGGGTAGTCTGGCATCTGTGGTCTCCCTTCCGTCGGGCCGCCATCAGGGTTGGACTGCGGCGTCGCCTCCGGCAGGAGTCCGTCAGTTGGTCATCTCCCACAGGCAGTGGCTGGATGGCACACACTCCCAGGGACAACACAGCACCTCGCCACACTTCTAGGCAGGAAGGTTCCTCCTAGGGGCTGCCTCGGTGGAGAGGAGCAGAGGTATGTCCCGCTCTGCTACAGGAAAGGTGAGCCAAGCAAGGGTTGTCCTTCACCGGGGAAGTTACAGGGGATGAGAGGCTTTGGTGGCGATGCCTCTCCCTGGCATGGCTGGAAGCCGTCGCCAAAATCCTATAGGCAACAGGGGAAGGGTGGCTAGAGGCCATCCATTCCCTGTCCATGTGGCTGGAGGCCATCACCGAGGCCCGACTTCTTAGCAGGACCGTGGGCGAGGTGTGGGTGAAGGCTGTCACCTGACCACGGGTGCAGCTGAAGGTCATCACCTGTGTCCTGCAGGGGGAGTGATGTGCAGTCGAGGTGCAGGCAGAGGCCGTCACCTGCCTGCTGGTGTAGCTGGAGGCTGTCACTGATGTCGTACTCCCAAAGGCAGCTGTAGAAGGAGAGGGGGCGTACCTAGCTCTCCCCAAGCATGGCTGGAGGCCATCACTGGTTTCTGCAGGAAAGGGGGGGGGGGTTGAGCAGCACCTGAGCAGCTGGAGGCTAGCTCTAGACTTGTGCGTGGCTGGAGGCTGTCTCATTTGGTGTGCAGTTGGAGGCTGTCATTTTTAGTGTGTGGCTGGAGGCCGTCACTATTTTGGAGTGGCTAGAGGCCATCACAGAGGTGCTGCTTGGGACTGTCTTCTCAGTCCCACCCTGAACCTGACGAGAATTGGTCTGGCTGGAGAGTAATGCCCTCACACTGAACAGTCCCCGCTGGGTCTGTTACAGGGAATAAGGGCGCAAGGTAGTTGGGGAAGTATCCCCATACTGCCTGGATAGTGCATGCGCCCACAAAGCCCCTCAGTGGTCTCCTCCTGGGGATGGGGTCGCAATGTCTCAGCAGTGTTCTGCTGTTTCGGTGGGTATTTCACTCTGAAGTCTCCACCTCGAATCTTCCCACTCCTTCTGGCACAATGACAAAAAACTTTCAAACAACTTTACGTCATCATCCATCCCTCCTCTTTTCCACTCTGATGGCTCTGTAGCTATTTCTTCTACTGATAAAGCAGGTCTCTTTGCTCAGACTCTCTCCTCCAGTTCCACCTTAGATGATCCAAATGCTGTTCCTCCATCACTTCACTCTTTTGACTTTCTTACGGCTGATATTAAAATTTCTTTTGGTGACCTATTTTCTGCCATATCTGGCCTCAATGCTAACAAGGCAAATGGACCGAATGAGGCCCCTGCTGTTGTCCTCAACAACAGTGCTTCTGTGCCTTACACTCTGCCTAGGTAACCTCTTTTGCCTATGTCTGTCGACTTTCGCCTTTCATTCATGCTAGAAGTTTGCTCTCATTCACTCCCGGCCTTCTATCATCCACTTGCTTTAACATCCAGTTTCAAAAGTTTTTTAGTCTATTCTTAACAAAAAAAATTAAAGCATTTTTACTATCACAACCTTCTTTCTGATTGTCAGTATGGGTTCCGACAGGGGCACTCCACTGGTGAACTTCTCACCTACCCTCCACTACGATGGCATCCCTCCACCACTATGGTGGGCACATTGCACCCATCTAGCAATAATTCCCATCCCTTATCTGTCCAACTCTAATGCAAGAGTTAACCATTGCCCAAATCCTTCATTTATGCAACGTGTCAATTCTGGAATTGTCTCCTGTCAGTATTTCCTACTGCCTGTGATCTCCAGTCTTTCAAATGCAATGTGTCCAGGCATCCCGAAATGAATGGATCTTGAATTTGGCTCTCTGTTATCTTGTTTTTGTTTTTTGTTTTTTTTCCTGGAGGGAATTTTTTGCAGGCTGCTGGCCTATGGTTCCCCCTTCTTTGCATAAGAAAAAAAAAAAAAAATTATGGCATGGCCGTCATTCCTCTCCCTGACGCATCATATTAAGGACTGTAATATAAGGACAAAAAAACATATCGAACATGTCTGAGTTTAGGGGTATTAGCCTGCAAAGGAATCGAGAAGCAGAAGAGATGAAACAACATTTTAGTTAAAGTAAGAAATACAAGAGGCGAAATGTCCTGTCACAGAAACGAGTAAAGCCTCTCTTAGTGTACGATCAATTCCCAGCGGAGGAAAGTGAGAACCGGTGAAGAATTAGATGAAGCTTTCTCTCTGAATGGACATTTATTTTGCTGAAAATATACCCTATCGAATGATTCAAAGGGAAGGGCCTTCTTTCTCAGATGTCATCTTCATTTCCGCAATGCAGTGGAGAAGTGATTGTAAAAATTGGTATATACACACATTAGTTCTTACCTTACCTAATTGTATCTTTACAGGAATGAGTCAAGCTCGTACTGTCCCGTGTCTTAAACCATATTTATCGTACATATCCTTAAATTTGTGAATTGTTTTGGCACACACAATTTCATTCGGTAGTGCATTCCATTGATCAATTGCTCTGTTTGGGAAACTGAATTTCCTTACGTCTTTATCACCTCTCTTCTTATGCAGTTTTTTGCAGTGTCCTCTTGCTGATGCTTCCCCATATGTTAAGTAATCATTTATGTCTATTTTCTCCTTCCCTGATATGCATTTATATAGCATTATCATGTCACCTCTTTTCCTTCTTTCCTGTAGTGTTGGTAGATTCAGTTTATTTAGTCTTTTTTAGTACCTTAGATCCCTTAAGCTTGATATCCATCTTGTAGCGGCCCTTTGAACCTTTTCAATCTTGTCTATGTGTGTTTTGAGATAGGACTCCAGACTACTGATGCATACTCCAGGGTTGGTCTGATGAATGATGTTATTATCCTTGTTAGCATGTCTTCATTTTTGTATGTGAATGCTATTCTCATATTTGCAAGCAGTGTATACATGTTCCGTACCTTCTCGCTGATGTGGTCAGCCGGAGATAGTCTGTTATTGATAATCACACCTACGTCCTTCTCTCTTTTCTGATGTGTGTAGGGTTTTATTTCCTAATGTATAATCCCAATCAGGTCTTTTTCCACTTTTACCAAACTTGATTACATGACACTTGTCCACATTGAATTCCATTTGCCATGTATTACTCCAATCATGAATTTTATTTAATTCTTCCTGTAGCTCTTTACAAGAGTCTGTGTTAGAAATTCTCCTTTGTATTTTTGCATCATCTGCAAACATATTTAGATAGCTTTCATTTCCAGTGTTACTGTTTATATCATTTATATACACTAAAAACATGATTGGTGCCAGGACTGAACCCTGTGGTACTCCACTAGTCACTTCTTTCCATGATGAGTAGTTTCCCCTTTCTCATTTTATGAGAAAATCTTGCATCCAACAAAACAGTTTGCCTCGAATTCCTCCTTGATGGTACAGTTTCCATAAAAGTCTTTGGTGTGGTACTGTGTTAAATGCTTTCTTGAAATCTAAATAGATGCTGTCCACCCATCCTTCTCTTTCCTGTATTGTGTCTGTTATTCTGTCATAGTTGCTCAACAGATTAGTAACACATGATTTTCCTTTTCTGAAACCAAACTGTCTTTCTGTTATCATACTGTGTTCTTCTAGATGATTTACCCAAACTTTTCTTATAAGCTTTTCTAATACCTTGCTTACAACACTGGTCAGTGATACTGGTCGGTAGTTGAGTGGATTTTGTCTATTTCCTTTCTTGAATAAGGGGACAATATTTGCTTTCTTCCAAATATCAGGTAGTTTACCTTGACTCAGGGAGATCTTGAAAATTAAAAATAATGGTTTACTTAACTCCTTTGCACATTCTCGCAATACCCAACATGAAATATCATCAGTACCATTTGCTTTTCCTCTGTCTAATTTACTTAACTCCTCCTGTATTACTTTTTCTGATATTTGTATATCTGGTAGAAAGTGTGGACATGCATGTTCCACAGTCCCTCTCATTTTTTTTTCTTCTGTAAAAACTAATTGGAAATTCTTATTTAGTGCTTCACAGATATCTTTCTCTTGTGTATAGGTGATTCCCTCGTCCATAATGGATTGTATTATATCTTTTACTTTGGTTTTGCTTCTGATATAGCTGTAAAATAGCTTTGGTTGATCACTACTTTTATTTATTATATCCTCCTCAAACTGTTTTTGGGCTTCCCTCCTTATTCTTGTATAATCGTTTCTTGCCTGTTTTTAATTATTATATGCCCTTTCACTATTGTGTCTTCTGTATCTATTCCACAACAAATCTCTTCTTTCTTTTGATTTTTTACATTCTGTATTGAACCATTTCTGTATTTTCTTATCTGCTTCTTTGTGCTGTGGGAGTATGGATGGGGTGTATGTGCAGGAGTATGTGAGAATGAGAGGGCAAAGGAAGGAGTATGTATAGTTGTGAGTAAAAGATGGAAGAGGAGCATAAGACAGTATGGATCAGTTGGGTCAAGGATTGTGTGGGTAAAGTTGAAAGTTGGAATACAAATGTGGGCGATTGTGTGTGTGTATGCACCAACGCAAGATCGTGCTACAAGAGTGAGAGAAGAGTTCTGGACAAATTTAGAAGTGTGCATGGAAAAGTTTGGAAGGAATGAGAGAGTGTTTTTGATTGGTGATATGAATGGTAAAGTTGGGAATGTGAAGGTGGATGGAATAGTTGGTGAGTGGGTTGTGCCTGCTGAGATAGATGAGAATGGGAGTGCGTTAGTGGACATTTGTGCTGAGAGGGGGTTGGTGATAGCCAATACCCTCTTCAGGCATAAAATGATCCACAGGTATACATGGCGAGTGATGAGAAGGGTGGGTGGTGAACTGAATGAAAGGAAGGCAATGATTGATTATGTGTGTGTGGATGAAAGGATGCGAAGATGTGTAAAGGATGCAAAAGTGTATAGAGGTTGGGGGAGTGGAATTTCTGACCACTACTTGGTGGTGGCCAGAATTAGAATGCAAGAAAGATGGAGGAATAGAAGAAGGGAAAGACGAGAGGAAGGAGTAGTTGCAAGGAGAGTGGAAAGGTTACAAGAGGATGAGAAAAAGGCAGAGTATAAGAAAGAAGTGGAGGAACGATTGGGCAAATATGAATTGGAGCAGATGGGAGACGTGGAAGGTGTGTGTAAGATATTTACAGAAGTAATACGTGCAGCATGTGATGTGGTGTGTGGAAGGAAGAGAAGACGGAAGGGGGTGCAAGGAACAGCGTGGTGGACTGAAGAGGTGGAACAGGCTGTGGCACAAAAGAAGAAAGCATACAATGAATGGATGAGAAATAGGGGCGTGGAAGAAGTTGAGAGGCGGAAGAGAGAGTTATATGTAGAAAGAAAGAGAGAGATGAAAAGATTAGTAAGCGAGAGTAAGAAGACAGTGGATGAGGAATTTGGAAGGAATTTGAGTGTAAAGTGGAAGGACTGTAAGAAAATGTTCTGGAGAGAGGTGAAAAGAGTAAGACAGGGTGGAAGTGAAGTTAGCAGGGGAGTGAAAGATAAAAATGGTAGATTACTAGTGGAGAAGGGAGAAAAAGTGAGCAGATGGAGAGAACACTTTAAGGAATTGTTGAACGTAGAGGATGGAGTAATGCGAGTATAAGTGGCTGGGGAATGGCTGGGAAAAGGAGGGAGATGAGAAGACAGGAAGAAATCAGTAGGATAGAAGTTGTGGAAGCAATGAAGAAAGTTAAATCGGGGAAAGCCCCAGGAATTGATGGAGTGTGTGGTGAAATGCTGAAGCATGGGGGAGAGATAGTAGTAGAATGGATGTGGAAGATGTGCAGATTGGCCTGGGAGGAAGGTAGAGTCCCGGAGGATTGGAAGTCAGGTATAATTATTCCCTTGTACAAAGGAAAAGGGGAAAAAGAAGTGTGTGGTAATCATAGGGGCATTTGTCTTCTTAGTATAATAGGAAAAGTGTATGGTAGGATACTTATAGACAGAGTTAGAGAAAGAACAGAGAAATTAGTTGGAGAAGAACAGGGAGGCTTTAGGAAGGGAAGAGGTTGTGTAGATCAGATATTCATTCTTAGATCTTTAGTGGCCTGGGAGGAAGGTAGAGTCCCGGAGGATTGGAAGTCAGGTATAATTATTCCCTTGTACAAAGGAAAAGGGGAAAAAGAAGTGTGTGGTAATCATAGGGGCATTTGTCTTCTTAGTATAATAGGAAAAGTGTATGGTAGGATACTTATAGACAGAGTTAGAGAAAGAACAGAGAAATTAGTTGGAGAAGAACAGGGAGGCTTTAGGAAGGGAAGAGGTTGTGTAGATCAGATATTCATTCTTAGATCTTTAGTGGAAAAGTTTCTAGAGAAGGGAAAGAAGTTGTATGCGGCTTGCATGGATTTGGAGAAAGCATATGACAGGGTGGATAGACAAGGATTGTGGAAAGTGTTAAGAATATATGGAGTAGATGGGAAGTTGTTGAATGCTGTGAAGAGTATGTACGATGGTGCGAAGGCTGCAGTGCGTGTGGATGGTGAACTAAGTGAGTTTTTCTCTTTGAAAGTTGGTTTGAAACAGGGATGTGTCATGTCACCATGGTTGTTCAATCTGTACATGGATGGGGTAATAAAAGAGGTACAAGGTTGGGAGGTAGGGTAGTGGATGTTGGAGTGGCCCTGGTGAGAGAGGATAGTGTTTGGAAACTCCCTGTACTGTTGTTTGCAGATGATACTGTGTTGTTGAGTGAAGACGAAGGGGAGCTGCAAGGCTTGGTGGATGAGTTTGCGAGAGTGTGTAAGAAACGGAATCTAAAGGTGAATGTAGGGAAGAGTAAAGTGATGGTCTTTGAGAGAGGTGAAGTCAGTGAATGTACAGCGAGGTTGGATGGTGAGGAATTGGAAAATGTGAGTACTTTTAAGTACTTGGGTAGTGTGATGAGTAAGGATGGAGGTTTGGAGGGTGAAGTGCTCGAAAGGGTACAGCAGGGAAGAAAGGTTGCTGGTTCTTTGAAAGCAGTGATAAGAAACAGGGAAGTGAGCATGGAAGTGAAAAAGTTACCACATGACAATATTGTGATACCAACTCTAACGTACGGAAGTGAAGTTTGGACATTGTTGGAAGGACACAAGTCAAGAGTGAGGCAAGTGGAAATGAGTTATTTAAGAGGAGCCTGTGGAGTCACGTGGAGAGACAGGCTGACGAATGAGGATATAAAGGAGCGTTATGGTGTTGATGTGGATGTGATAGGAAGCGGTATGAGGAACACACTGAGGTGGTTTGGCCATGTGGAGAGGATGGAGGGTGAAAGACAGACGAAGAGAGTGTATGTGAGTAGGTATATGAGAGAGGGGGGTGTGAGTTGGGAGCAGGGCAGTGAAATGGCGGGGGACAGGGCGACTTGGAGGCGATTTGTTTGTGGCCACCCCAAACGGGATTGAGGCGTCTGGCAATAGATAGATAGATAGACAGATTTAAATCTTGTCCTCTAAGCTCATTTTCCCAATCAACTTCTAAGAAATACTTCTTTAGGTCATGATAATTTCCCTTTTTATAGTTTAGGCTTTTTTGTAACTTTCATTGCTGTTAACTATGTCATATGCTATCCTGAAGTTGTATTTTAGTACTGCATGGTCGCTTTTGCCAAGTGGAGGGTGATATATTAAATTGTCAGTATCATTTTCTTGCCTAGTAAATATGAGATCTAGCATTGAAGGTGTGTGTGTGTGTGTGTGTGTGTGTGTGTGTGTGTGTGTGTGTGTGTGTGTGTGTGTGTGTGTTAAAATTATCATTGCTATATATTACTAGAATAAGGAGTTAGAATGCTGATGGATATGCTTATTAGCTGCATGTATATACAGGGTGATTCAAAAAACATTTTCATAAATATGAGGACATATTCATCAGATAAAAATAAGACTACATTACTCCATGACGTTTTTGGTGAGTATTTGTAATTTCGGAGATATTACACATGTAAAGTTATCGATAGATAGAAAATAAAAGTCTCGGGAGTGAAAATGAAAATCTCATCGCTAAACCACGGCAGCAAGGCTAGGCCAACACGCGATAATGTGGTTAGAAAGTGGTTCTGAATCTCTCTACTAATTCGAATTTTCGAACGTTCAATGCATTATTATTATTATTATTATTATTATTATTATTATTATTATTATTATTAGGCCAAGTAGTAGTACCAGTAGTAGTAGTTCTCTGCGTACACGAGTCCTAGCATATATAAAACAGGTTGTTTTTTCTACCTGTTACAATTTGAGCTATGAAGCTCTGGTGTGTGCCTCAGACTTTGGACATTGGTGCTGAATGCTGTGAAAATGAGATTTTAATTTTCACTCCCGAGACTTTTTTTTTTTTTTTTCTGTCTATCGATAACTTTACATGTGTAATATCTCCGAAATTAAAATACCAAAAACGTCATGCAGTACTATAGTTTTATTTTTATCTAATGAATTACTCCTCCAATTTATGAAAATGTTTTTTGATCACCCTATATATATATATATATATATATATATATACACACACCCATCTTTCCATCATCCAATCATATGTCGCCGCATAAGGAGCATAGGAACTCGGGGCAAGGCAAGTAAGTCCTGACATTTAAGATCAGAGTGACCAGCCTCACTCATCCCTGAGTGGCATTATATGAGCAATAAACCCCAACCATCCCTTGGATACAAACCTACACAAACTCATTCTGACTGGAGCACCTTAATTACCACAAAACCACCAGGCGTCGAAATTTGGTTATATGGTGGTCACCCAGCGTAACAAATGGACTCCTGGTGTACAGGAAACCATTTGGCTTGTCACTCAGTGTAGAGTCATCCATCGGCGGAAGTAGACTGAAGGAAAGAAAGAAAAGATATATATATATATATATATATATATATATATATATATATATATATATATATATATATATATATATATATATCCCATTGGAGCCCAGTGTCCGGAATATTGGACAGAACTGGGATTTTTCAAGTCCTTATAAAGTAGGGAACTCCCGGGTAGGGACCTATGAGCTTCGCGACTATGAGCCGATAGGCGGAGGGCGGAACGCTTAGTGCCCACCCGGCGCCATGCCTCGCCCAGCACCCCTGGGATCCAATGGGATATATATATATATATATATATATATATATATATATATATATATATATATTGTTATGAAATGGGAGTTGGTAACACAAGATAACTAAACCTGACTGTGTAAAACTAAGAAAAACTAAGTGAAAAGGGAACTGATCAAGTAGTTAAGTGATGAAAAAACAATAAGAAAAAAAAAAAAAAACTAACTCCAATCTCGCAACACAGGTCCAAAAGTAAATAAAATTAGCTGACGTTAGCAAGGGCATAATAAACACAATGAAGAATACCTAATATAATACAAGTCAATATTTACAATATTTATAGCGAAATAATGAAACACAAAAGAATAAGAAAAACAAGCAACCTGATAATACCCTGAATAATTACACTAAAGTCTGGGAACAAACTTGCCAGACAAAAGAAATAAAATCATATAAAAAGAGATAACTAAACTGCACTCAATTGCCACAAAAAATAATGATAATACAGTAACAATAATACTTGCTATTGGATGCTGATACGAAGTGAAAAGATGTTCAGAAATATATACAACACACAAAATACTGCTTCTCTCCTCTCTCTGATCTCCAGTCCAAACACTCCCGCTCTCGATGCAGATCTCACAAAAACTCTCTCTCCTTCCAAAATTCTCCCCCTCATACACCCTCCGGCTGTGTGCACACATCAACACGAAGCTGGAGGCCAGACGAGAAATATACGGAAAAGAGTTAAGCAAATTAATCTCTCCCCCATACTCCAAATGTTATAAATATCGCTGGTCAATACAAATCTTTATGTCGCCAGTTTAAGTCCCACCATAAGTCAATGATATTAAAAACAATTTTAGTCACACCCACGTCGAGAGAGCAAACAGAATAAACTAAGACTTTATAACTATGTACAAACAACAGGCAACAATATGATAGTGAGTGCATGTGCATAGATGCTAGCATGCATAGCATCAACGCACACACTCATACACACACATGCCCAGTGACACGCACGCACTATACATACATGCATAATATACACAAAAATATATTGATTCTTACACCTGTAACACGCCCACACCTAAGAAAGAATTTTCCCATAGGAAAATTCATTCTTAAGAACAGGACAATAAGCAATGACAAAAAATGACGGTAGTATGCAATACTGCTGAGGAGTCTCCAAAGCTCGCGCCTGTTTTGTGGTGCCTTAAAACACTTTTTTACCTCCACCTTAGAGTCAGGATGGGGGGGACGTATACAACCATGACCAATCACATAAGCAATGTATTGAACTTTTGCACAAACAAACTCGCACTTCTTTAAATTTACTACAAGGCTAGCCACGGAAAGCCTGGATAGCAAAACACCTTGTTCTCTTTAGTGGCTTTCCCAATCATCGGTAAAGACTACTGCATCATCCAAGTATACCACATAATGTTTCATACGACTGACAACCATGTTAATTAATTGCTGGAACAATGCCAGTGCATTTTTCATACCATATGGCATCACGTTACACTGATATGTTTGTCCGTCTGCCACAAAACACGAGACTTCCTTAGCCCGTTCAGTCAAAGGCATTTCCAAGAAGCCTTTCTTGAGGTCTAACTTGGTGATATAACAAGACGAGCCGATGTAATCGATGCAGTCCTCAAGCCAGGGCAATGGGTATGTATCAGCCTTGGTTAGTGCGTTCACCCATCTATAGTCTATGCAGAATCTTGCGGTGCCAACTGCTTTAGGCTGCAACATCACTGGGGAACTCCAGGGACTAACACAGGGCAAGCTGGTGATAGGGAGAGCTGGAGCTCCCGTTTACCAGCCCTCAGGACTTGATCCTGACCATCTCCCTTTTCTGAACATTTTCAGTGCATTCATTTACACAGAGAGTAGGCCAGCATGCTCTCATAATACCTCTACCTTCAACTGTCTACACCACACTACATGCACATAACATATCACACCTTCTATTCACATCTTTAGTAATGGCCGCTGCAATCTTAATATCAACTGAGGTGGTACCTCGGATTGCCACCACCGGCAGGGTAGGGCTGGAGGTGCAGGGTCCTCCCGGTCGCCATCAAGCGACTGTGCCGGTAGCGACTGTTGCTATTTCCGGGAATGCTCGTCGGCGAAGAGGTGACGGTGCGGCCTTATTCTTTACCAACATCTGCGGCCTTACCACAAATTTAAACTCGGTTCATTTTTTCCTTCAGTCCATATCCCCTTTGGCCCTTTTCCTCACAGAACCACAAATCTTGCCTTCTACCGATATATCTCCATTTTGTTTTCCCGATTACCATCTCCTTACAAACTTTCGTAACAAGGGCGGCACCTGTTGCTATATCAAATCCCAATATGCAGTTGACACTATTTTAAACTTCACTTCATTCAGTTTTGATTACTCATTATATAAATTAAATTGCCAAAACATTACCAGATACATCTGTGTAGTTTATCGTTCCCCCAATGCTTCTTCGGAACCTAGTGTATTTGATTCCATATCCACTCAGTTGAGTAACCTTGACCTTGCCCTTGGCAATGAAATTACCATTTTGGGTGATTTTAACATACACAATGTTGAATGGTTATTGCATTCTGCCCGGACTGACGATGCTGGTCTAGAATGCGAGCTGTTTGCGGAATCGTTTAACCTCAACCAGTTGGTAAAGCAACCAACCAGAATACCTGATAATCCTGACCATAATGCCCATCTCTTGGATTTATTCTTGACAAATAATCCAGATCAATACAGGATAGAGGTACTGTCACCACTTGGATCCTCTGACCACAATCTCATCAAAGCCTCATTAGTTAACCCTCCTACACCTCCCCATTCTGAACCTGTCAGGGTGACCCGATGGCACTTTGACAGGGCAGACTGGGATGGATTTAGAAATTATCTTGCTGATATTCCATGGCAGTCTTTCTTCTCTAGTGATCCCAATTCTACCCAGACCCACATCTGCGACTTAATACTAGCTGGTATGGATTTATTCATACCAAGTCAACAATTCACTAAAAGATCAAACTCTCCAAAATGGTTTGATGGCAATTGTGCCAGAGCAACAGCCCAAAAGTCATTATCATATAACTCTTACTTAAAATCAAAAACATCTGAATCACTCTCCCAATTTAAAATTGCTAGAAATCATGCAAAAGCTGTAATAAATCTATCTAAATCAAACTTTCTTCAAAAGCAAGCATCAAAACTACTTAACAACCCTAATAACAATAGAATATTCTGGTCAACTCTTAATTCTTTCAATAATAACTTTAACAAGTAATCTTCCATTCCCCCACTAAAATCTTCAGATGGCAATATTACAAATGACCCACGTGGGAAAGCAGATATCTTTGCTAGTACCTTTGCCAGAAACTCTACCATAGATGATACCAGCCAGAATGTCTCAGTACTGGAACTTGATTCTCCCGAAATTGCCCCACTTAAAATACAGACAAGATATGTAAAATTCATCCTAGACAATTTACCTACCAACAAAGCTCCAGGCCCAGATGGAATTCCGCCAATTGTTTTGAAAAAGTGTTCCCCTGAACTTGCCTCTGTCCTAGCTAAATTATTTAGACTATGCATACGTACTTCTTTATTCCCAAATTCATGGAAAGAAGCCAATATCCACCCAGTTCCGAAGAAAGGAAGTTCGTCTGACCCCTCCAATTACAGACCAATAGCTGTCACATCTTCTCTTGGTAAGGTATTTGAAATTTTAATTAATAAGAATATTGTTAAACATCTTGAATCCAACAACTTAATTAGTGATAGACAATACGGTTTTCACCATGAAAGATCCACCATTGACATACTCAATCTCTTAACTCATACCATCCATCAATCAATTGATCTTTTTGGAGAAACTCATGCAGTAGCTCTTGATATCTCTAAAGCTTTCAACAGAGTATGGCACCGTTCCCTGCTGTCCAAACTCCCTTGCTATGGACTAACGTATTTTTTTCCTTTGATTTCTTCTTATCTTAGTGACAGGAAAATAAGAGTAAAAGTAGATGATGTATATTCGAATTTCCACTCAATTAACGCCGGCGTGCTGCAGGGATCAGTTCTGGCACCAACCCTATTTCTGGTTCATATTAATGATCTCTTATCTGTCACTCACAATTCCATTCACTCATATGCAGATGACTCAACACTACATAGTTCATTTACACTCAGACATCCATTTACAAAGTCTAATATCTCCGCCTCTCAACTCAGTACAGCCATCTCCATAAATCAAGATCTATCTACAATCAGTGAATGGGGACAAAACAACCTTGTCTCTTTTAATGCTAGTAAAACTAAATATATACAGTTTACTAATAGACAGATATTGCCAGATTCGTACATTACCTTCAGTGCTACTAATATTCCCATCTCCAAAAGTATTGAAATTCTTGGTGTCTCACTTAACAGTGCCCTCAGCTGGACCTCTCATGTCAGATCACTTGCTAAAACCGCCTCAAAGAAACTTGGATTATTGTACAGAGTCCGTAACTTCTTCGCCGATGAGCAGTTAGCTATAATTTATAAGAGTCATGTGAGCTCTCAGCTTGAATATTGCTCACCCTTGTGGAATGGTTGTGGAGAGGTTGCATTAAGACAACTAGACAAAATTCAGAATAAAGCTGTTAGAATCATTAACAACCCTGCCATTACATATAAACTACCTCCCCTGCAAGCAAGGAGGAATGTTGCCTCCCTTGCATTATTTTACAGATATTTTTTTGGCAAATGCTCAGACGAAGTTGCGTCCATGGTGCCACCTCTCTATGCCTTCCCTCGTGCTACACAGGCATCTGGTAGCGCTCATGACTGGAATGTCACTCAACCATATTGCAGAACTTCTGCCTATCAGAATTCTTTCATTCCCCGAACTGCATCTCTCTGGAACTCGCTTCCCCAGAGTTGTTTTCCTCCAAATTTCAACCCACAACTGTTCAAGTCTAATTGTTATAGATATTTTATGAACAGAGGACACCAGTAATCTGGTGTATGGATTATTATTTTTTTTTTACCCATTTGTTTTTCCCTCCTCCGTTCTGTTATTTATAAGAAAAAAATATATATATATAATTGAGCTCCTGATGCAGCAAGCCAACACGCTGAGGACTGACTTGATAAGGGGGCAACTTCATAGGAACGGCGTTACCCACATCCACGTCATGCTGAATCCAATTGGTCTTCCCAGTGGTGCTGCTGAATACTTCCTTGTAAATTGACAAGAGGGCAACCAACTGAGATGCTTGGTCCCAAGGCAGATGCGCTAACTTGGAGTTGAGAGTGGACTCTGCCTCATCATTCTTCACCCAGCTACAATCTGGAAACTCAAAGTCCATCTCAAACAAGTCGCTATCAACACCCTCCTCAGCAGCTGCAGCAGTGGCGGAGACAAGGTGTTCAGGAAAAGGAGAATCTGGTGCACGATGGTATGGGTTCAACATGTTCACATGGCACAGTTGGTGCTTCTTCCTTCTGTCGAGGGTTGCCATCAGGTAGTCAGTGTCTCCAATACACTGCACTACAGGGTAAGGGCCATTAACCCGTCAGCTGCGGCTTTCACTTCACAGTGAGGACCTCCCTGTGCGGTATTCTCACCATACCTCAACTCTCT